>NC_089509.1:47188814-47489991 GCF_036850995.1 Saccopteryx leptura | reverse complement strand
ATATTTTTAGTACAATGGACAAAGTGATTGTGGTACACAGAATTTTAAATGACTCTTCAAATTTTCTGCTTTCCCCCAGGTACTAATCTCTGCCTAATTTCTGAGGTTGTAAATGTGATGGATTTATTTCTGGTAATTAAGTTATGTTCTGTATTACAGTCTATTTTAAGAAAGAGAAAGTACCTGAGTAGGCCTGACTTGATCACATGAGCAAAGTTCTTCTGGCTTCTCACAAGAGGGGAAGTCAGAGATTTGAAGCACAAAAAAAATTGATGTGCCACTGCTGCCTCGGGAGGTGAAGGGGACCATATGTCAAGGAATGTGGGTGGCCTCTGGGAGGTGAGAGCAGCCCCTGCTGGCAGCCAGCAAGGACGCAGAGCCCTCAGTCCTGCAACCATGTAGAACCAAATCCTGCCAACAACCTGCGTGAACTTGGAAGCAAGCTTTTCCCCCAGAGCCTCCAGGTGAGAACACAGCCCAATCAACATCTTGATTTCAGCCTTTGATCTTAAGCAGAGCACCCAGCCATGCCAGGTTGGAATTCCAACCTACAAAATTCTGAGCTATATGTTGGCATTGTATTGAGCCACTACATTTGTGGTCATTTGTTATACAGCAATAGAAAACTAATATAGCGATCATTTTTAAACGTAAGTCAGATTACAGCCTCTTCTGCTCAGAACCATTTGATAGCTTCCCATCTCTTTCAGAATAAACCCCAGAGTCCACACAATGACCAACAAGGCCCAGGTGATCTGAACTCCATTGACTTGCCTCTCTGAGTTGCTCTCCTACACTCTTCCCTTTGCTTGCTCATCCTGCCTCACAGGATACTCTTTCTGCCAGGATTCCTCTTCCCTGGGGCTGTCTGTTGCTCACTCTCTCACCTTCTGTAGGTCTCTGCTAAATTGCCTCCTTATTGGTGGGAACTTCCCTTACCGTACTGCATGCCTCAGACCTGACACTTCTTTTCCTCTTTCCCGCCTTATTTTCTCTGTGGTACCACCTACCATATGCATTATTTGCTTACTATTTGTTCTTATGCCCCTCCCCCAGAAGGTAAACTTTCTGAGGACAGGAGATTTTCATGTTCTATTCACTCTTACATGTAGCACTTTATATACTGAAGAACACTATGAGTGTCTGTACCAGTTTCCTAAGGCAGCTATAACAAATTACCACAAACTGGGTGGCTTAACACAACAAGAATTTACTTGCTCACAGTTATAAACTAGAGAGTCAAAATCAAGGTGTTGACAGGGCCCTGCTTCCTCTAAAGCAGTGGTTCTCAACCTGTGTGTCGTGACCCCAGCAGGGTCGCCTAAAGCCATCGAAAAATACATAATGCATATCAGGTATTTACATTCCGAATCATAACTGTAACAAAATTACAGTTATGAAGTAGCCACCAAAATTATTTTTTGGTTTGGGGTCACTGCAACATGAGGAACTGTATTGCGGGGTCACGGCATTAGAAAGGTTGCGAACCACTGCTCTAAAGACTCCAGCGAATAATCCTTTGCTTCTTCCTAACATCCGGTGCTTAGAGCAACCCATGGTGTTCCTTGGCTTATAATTGTGTGGCTCCAAATTTGGCTTCCATTTTCATATGGTCTTCTTCCTTCTGGGCTTCCACATGATCTTATCTCTCTTCTAAGTCAACAAAAGTATGTCTTCACATGCCTTCTTGTAAGTGTAAGGACATCAGTCATTGGGTTTAGGGCCCAACCTAATTCATCTTAACTTAATGAACTATAGCTGTAAATCCTTATTTCCAACTACATTCACGTTCTAGATTCCAGCTGGACATGATTTTTGTGGGGAAACTCTTCAACGCAATACAACCTGACAAGTATTTGGTGAATTAAAGGGATTATCTTAGAGCTCATGGGGAAAAAAAATTTTTTTTTTAAATTCTTGATGAAAAGTTTTAATGTTTAATTCTAATAAAAATACTTACATTTATAAATATAAAGTCAAGTCATCCAGTACTAGATCACGTGTACCTCCTATCTTTAGAGTATAGTACTAACAGTTGTTTGATAAAGGTAAAATAAATTCATCCTTCCAGTTTATTTATAATCTAGTTAAGACAAGACTGTTCAGATTAAATATTTAAATAGCGATATAAAATTATTTGATTAATTGGTAAAATATATGGTATAGAAAATAAACAATAAAGACAACAAGGAGGGAGAAATGGTGTAAGCAGTAAGGGATAGATCAGAAGGCGCACGGAGGGACCATGGGAAAGTGAAGGCCACAGATGTGGACTGTTTATTTGAGAAGAGATGGCTTGAGGAAGCAGCAGGATCAGGTAAATATTTTTTAAGATACATACACCCTGTGCATCCTTAAGGACAAGGCAGAAGTAAGCAGTGAAAAGAAATCGAAGATGCTGAGGGGGAGGAGTGGAAAACAAAGTCCCTAAGGAATCAAGAAGAGGAGGATCTGAGCAGAAGTCGGGCCCACACTGTACTGTCAGGTTCTCAGAAGGCACAAATTCTTTCTGACTCCCTTTGACTTAGGAGCATTAGAACAAATTACGTTTTAATGAAACCTAACATATTGCCGGAGCCCAAATGTTTCTACCTATTATTGTCTATAATTTCGATCTTTGAATTCAACACTTCCCAAAAGTCTAATTCATCTATACCAATTCACAAACACTGCCAACATAGTATTTACTACGTGCAGTCACTTTCCCAGATGTTTAGGTTGTTTGGAAGAATGGTTATAATCACAAACTTTAGAGCCATATTGCCTGGTTCAGATGTGGCTTGGTGCTCACTAGTCATAGGACTTAAGTCCAGTTATTGCCCATGCCTGTCCGTGCCTCAATTTCCTTACCTGGAAAATGAAGATGAGAATAAGTTATTAAATGTACAGTGCCTAGAACAGCCCAGCACACTGGAAGAACTCTGTAAGCATTTGCAATTATTACTCTTTAGGTGTATTTTCAATGGTTTTATTATTTTAACATATCCAAAGGCAGGCACTGTAATAACACTTGTCTCACACTCTTGAAAGTTTTGCCTGGCAAATGCTGGAAAGGACAATGTCTGTCACAGTTTTGTTTCCCAATGATCATTTTTCCTTAAATTCTGGAAGACAAACACTTGGCACAGAGAATAGCATTGTTGATAATACCTGTAAATCTTTCTGGAAAGTTCTTGAATGATATACTATTAGAGCTTCAAACTTCCTCAAATGCTGATGCTCTAATCAGTTTTCTTCCTAACACAAACGATTCGCTCTTAGGTTGCACTGTAACACCCTCCATTGATGTCAGTAGTTTTCAGGAGAAACCAGAACTTCGTTAAAATATTTGCATATTTCATGGGCCTATAGGTCATTTATCCGTACAATTCAGAAGTGTCCACTTTTCAACTCTTTCTCATCACCTTGGATTACACTGGCTGACTGTCAGCACAGTGAGACATACAAAACCTTGTAAACACTGCTTGGCCAATATTGTACTGGTCTTGTTTGTTTCCAGAAGAGTCCTATCAAGGGAAGAGGGAGTGGCTAGAATCAGAAAAAAATAGTGATAAAACAATTTCCATTTCATAAATGTACATAGCAGCCCTGACATCCTGTTTAGTGTCGGCTTCCTGTGTGTGCTGAACCTCCTGGCTCTTTGCAGGGGTGAGGGCAGGGAATCGGACAGTCTGGCGAGTGGTGGTGCTGGGGCAGGGGCTGGAGGTGCAAGTGTTAGTCTGAGGAAGAAAGACATTTATTTATTTATTTATTTCCCTGTATTTTTCTGAAGCCAGAAACGGGGAGAGACAGTCAGACAGACTCCCGCATGCGCCTGACCAGGATCCACCCGGCACGCCCACCAGGGGGCTACGCTCTGCCCACCAGGGGGCGATGCTCTGTCCCTCGGGGGCGTCGCTATGTTGCGACCAGAGCCACTCTAGTGCCTGGGGCAGAGGCCGAGGAGCCATCCCCAGCGCCCGGGCTATCTTTGCTCCAGTGGAGCCTCAGCTGCGGGAGGGGAAGAGAAAGAGAGGAAGGAGAGGGGGGAGGGGTAGAGAAGCAGATGGGCGCTTCTCCTGTGTGCCCTGGCTGGGAATCGAACCCGGGACTTCTGCACGCCAGGCCGACGCTCTACCACTGAGCCAACCGGCCAGGGCCAGAAAGACATTTAAATAAAGACCCGAGGAAGGCAAAGAAGCCGCAAGCCTTGGTGCTATCTGAGGAGAAGAACGTGACAGGCAGAGGGTGCAGACAGTTCAAAGTCTCTGAGGCGAGACTAGGCCCAGTGTGTCTGTGGCAGAGCGCCAGACCTCTGTGGATGGAGCAGAGTGAAAGGCGAGGAGGAGGTGAGGCTAGAGTCATGAAGACACCCCCCCCCCACCACCATTAATTTTTTTTCTTTTTTCCAAATTGTTGCTATTCTGGGAAATGTGTATCGTAACAGTCGACCATTGAAAATACATTAATAACATCCTTAACAAAAGTTTGTCAGTCTGACACTCTGATCTTAGGGTGAATGCTTAAGAGTATGCAGTTCCACATTCTACACAAGCTCCAGCTGTAGAAAAATGCAATGACAAGGCATTTTTCAGAGGCCACTTGATGTACCTGATGTTTCTCTTACTGAGAAGGCAAATCTGATTACTGCAGTTATATGCTAATGCCTTTCGCATATGGTATCAGAAAATCATCCCTCTTCACAAATTCTCTGAGTCCACTACGTCCAGCATTTCCCTTCCACACAGCAGACCTTCACTGTGGATGCTTTGGATGGTATTAGACATGTCAAAGGAAGAAAACAATGTTCATTAGTGCTTAGCAAACTATTAGATTGTGTGTGTCCTAGATATTTTTTCAATGTGGTCCTTTTTTTACTACCAATGGGGATATGAACATGGTGAAACTAAATGGCTATTATTTTACTGGAGTGAATTTCCTAATTTCAGCACCATTTCTAAGTACTCCCGGGGAGAGACTTCCTCCTATTCATCTTTGTGTCCTCTTCGCCCAGCACAGTGTGACGTATCTGGAGGGCTCCTTAAATTTTAAGTCCTGACCTAAGCACTTTACACATGTTATCTCATTAATCGTGGCGAATCCCTATGGGCTAGATACAGCTATTAATCTCATTTGTAGATTTTTTTTTAGAAGTGAGGTTTTTTTTTCTCTTTAAAATCTTGTTATTGGATTTATTGGGTGACATTGGTTAATAAAATTATACTGGTTTCAGGTGCACAAATCTACATCATCTGTATATTGCATTAAGTGTTCTCCACCCAAAGTCAAGTCTCCCTCCTTCACCATCTATCCCCTCTCTAACTTCCATCGCCTCTGTCCACACCCCCTTTCTCTATTGCAATCCCCACGCTGTTGTCTTTGTGGTGAGGTTTTGAAAGACTCAGTAACTTTCCCAAGGCCCTAGAGGGAGAATTAGATATGGGCTCAAATCCAGGCTCTCTGATTTCAGTGCCACTAGGGTACCCAACCCCTTACTGGTATTTGTTGAATCAATATAGATGGGTGGTAGCCTGCATATGCTGCTGAATAGCACAGGACATAAGGAACCTCCTAGTCAATTTCTTCTTTGGCCTCCTGGATTTTTCTTCTTCTGTCTCTATGTCAAGGCTGCTATTTTGTTATATCAAATTCTGAAGTAACAGTCATTTTATTTCCCTAGCATCAATATAAAATGTTAACTGATTACCATATGGAACACAAGAACTCTATTACCAGATATCTTTTCCCCCTGTTTAACAACTTTGTGAGTTTATGAGCTGTAAAGAGCACATTTCATTTTAGTCGCATTTTATTAGCCATTTATTTACTAAAACAGTTTATCTTTGTGAAGTAGAAGTATTATATATCGTAGCTTAATATAGACAAAAAAAGTTTATTTTTAAGTATAAAAATATTTAAAATACCCAGTAATCATAAAGGAACAATTATCAAAGCAAGAATATTCCATAGGACCATACTACTCTGCGACTTGAATCCTACCGTTCTGGAATTCCTTGTACTCAGAAGTGATTTTGATCCCATAGCAAGAATTCATTAAAATGCAGCAGCCTTTGGTGAGAATTTATTCTTGGGCTGAACTATTTTAGAAGCTGTTATTTTAGCATTTTTGACTAATAAAAATGGCATTTTCAGATGGTTCAACCTAATAGTTGCTCCCATCAAAGAAGTAAAGCATAAAGTTGTTAACCTTTTCCTGATTTTTAAACTGAAGACATGAATTAAGAGTATCTGTATATGCTGATGGGTAACATATGATTAACTGCTCTACTTGGCTAGCACAGTGCTTTGAACTGATAAGTCAAATGAACGACGTGTCCCAGGCCCACCAGAAAAACCACACAAGCAGCCAAAGACCTTCATCTGTCTCCGCAGCAGTGCCCTGTCAGTGAGCAAGTAGACAGGAAGGAGAGACATGAGCATGTCCTCTAAATGCTTGACAGAATAGGTTGTAATTTGGCAGCAAACTATGAACTTGCTAAAGGTCAAAACCTGGACTTGGCACTCACATCTCACAGAACTCGCTTAGCTAGATGTTTCAAAAGTGTCTTCCAACGCTCTCTGCTTATCAAATGGCAAGGCAAAAAACAAGGAACATTTGTTGCTCTACTTGCTCCAATTTAGCAGTGCTGTTCTGGGCTGGGTAGCCAGGATACGGAAGCCAATTTGCAGGGTCATTGTGAAGGAGCTGAGTGAACCCAACAAAAGACAAGGGTGCCATGGGCCTGGCATGGGTGTCTTGGGTCATAGCAAGAGTGTGGCACTGATGTTGATATCTGGATCCTCAGCAGACAGATCAAAATGACGCTGGGCCCATTATGAGCAGAAAGGAGATTGAGCATGCTAGAGAGGATGGGTTTAGAAAAGCTCTGGCCTAATGAGAAAATGAGCCCAGCGGTGTCTGAGAAGGCAGGTAAGTGCTCAGTGATAGACACAGTATGAATGTGAAGAGCAGCGCTCTGGGCAGCAGGTGACATCACAGGGAATTTTACTTCAATTAATTTAATATTTCAGATGTAATTGTATTATTCTGAAAAACCTGGGTAAATATACTACATACATGATCTATTCAAGATATTTAATTCATTTTTCTCTTATAAGATCAGGAGTCAGTGATAAATGTTCTGTAGTGATATAGCTGTATATTACATATATATTCCTTAGTTCAGGCTACTATAACAAATTACCATAGTCTGGGTTACTTAAACAACAAATGTTTATTTTCCACAATTTTGGAGACTGGGAAGTGGAAGGCCTTGGCAGATTCAATGTTTGGTGTCTGGTGAGTGTCTGTGTCCTCACATGGTGAAGTCACTTTTTTAAGGGCACTGATTTCATTCATGAGGGCTCCACCCTCATGACCTAGTTACCCCCCAAAGGCTTCATCTCCTAATACTATCACATTGGTGTTAAGATTTAAACATATGAATTTTGGGGGGTGACAAACATTCAATTTATTGTAATATGTTTGTGTGTGTGTGCATATGCGTGTGCGTGCGTGTGTGTGTGTGTGTGTGTGTGTGTAGAAAAGTGTGACAGATTCTATAGGTCTATTTCAATATGTATTAACAGATAACATTAGTACTGTGAATATCTCTAACCATTTATATCTTTATTTGTTCTAATTTGGGGGTATGTTTTATGTATATTTTAGACTAATATTCTTGATAGCAAGGCATATGTTTTCAATAGTATCTTTCCAATAATATATACTTACTTTATAATTATTTAATGTATGAAAGAATGATTGGCTGAATACAAAAACTGAGGGCATTTTGTGAACAAATCACATTTGCAGTTTTGTAGTCAAATATGAGTTTCAACTAATATTTGCTGTGAAATAAGGCTTGACTCTTGTTTGAATTTGGCAAATTCAAGGGTTTTACTCATTTGCTATGTTTCTTCTTATAAACACAAATAGCTTACTAACTTTTGGAGGTGAAATGCAGGCCTGCTTTTTTTTTTAAATAAAAAGTTTAGTCTTTTTAAAAAAACTGTTTTTACCTTATTAACAAACTAGGCTTAAGCAAACTCAATGAAGTAATAAAGTGAGGTGTAGCAATTTTATCTATTTAAAACTAAAAGTGTTATAGGCAGAATCAAGATTGTGTGATAAGATCCAAAGAAATAAAATCTTAACATATTTTGAAAGAGGATTTCCTGTAAGAGAATAACCTTTCCACAGGCTGTAAAATATTAACAAGAGAAGATATTGCTGGCTTCACAATCCCCCAAGAGTAAGAACTGCAGTTACAGTAACGTTAGGATGGTGGCTGGTTTTGTGAGTGTATGTTTGCACGTATAGGGAAGAAGTAGAGAATTTGGAAAAAGACTTGAGGTTGTTTGTCATCAGCGGAGGATCTGGAATTGGGGGAGAAGAATTGCATGGTCTTGACTATGGTTGTTGGACGATATCCTGTGTCAATCAACAAAAACCAAAAACTTTTTGTGAGTGTGCCTACTTACCATGACATTAAATTGTGCTGGGTGCTAAAGTTGATGCAAAACAAAAACAAATACAAAACCCTACATGGCCTAGCTGTGTAGACCACACAGGTAGGCATGCAGGCATGAAAAACTAGTTATTAACACAAGTCATTGTTATAAGAGCCAAATGAACAGTGGAAGGGGCAAAGTCAGAGGAGTCAGAACTGAAGTTTTCATGAAAGAGGTGGGAGTTGCAGGGAGGAGGATTGTGAAGCCAGGGAAACAGTTGAAGACATTGCAGGTAAGTGGTTTTGGACAATGAACAGAAGAGGCTAAAAAGCCTCAGAAAGTCTACTGGGTTCAATGGACAGATCAGTATGACTAGGTAAGAAGTTTCATGCAGGAAAGAGGGGAAATAAGGTTAGAAAGGGAGTGTCAGGTTAGATTGTGGAGACCGCAAATATCAGACTAAAGAGTGAATTCTCTTCTAGGCAGTGGGGAATCACTGAAAGCTCTGAGGAAGAGATCACCAGGATGAAAGTGGCATTTCAGAAAAACCATCATAGTGGTGGTGCCATGGAAGGATTGGACCGGAGAGAAACTGCTGGCAGGGATACCTGGAAATAAAGATTTCACAGGAAGAATCAAGAGGGTGGTTTGGGTGGAAATAATGGTAAAAGAGAAGAAGACACCCAAAATGATTTTCAGACTTTGAATTTGGGCCACCAGTAAAAGAATATAAAACCACACAATTCCCTAGAGAAAACTAGTTTTGGAAGGAAGACAATTATTTTAGATAAAGTAGGTATAGGATGAGCATGAGACAGGCCAACTATAACGGCCCAACACAGGATGGGAAATGTGTTTGAGGAGTGGTAATGAGTATAGATTTTGTCATAAGTGGAAAATATGCCCAAAACTTAGCAAGCCACATTCTTTGGAGTACTCTAGAAGAAATAATATAGAGGGAAAAGAGTAGAAAGCTGAAGGTCCCAGTATCAAAGCATTTTTGCCTCAGAGGTCAATGGAGAAGCGTAAGAGTCAAAATAGGAGATGATCAAATAATGGTCAATGAGTTAGAGAAGGTTTTCATGAAAACAGCCAGCAAGTTAAGGAAAAATGACAATAGAAACAAAGATCCCTGAGTTGGGTAATCAGCATATCTTAATGGTTTCTGTATTGCAAGAGGGCTTGAAAGAGAACCTCAGGGCCTTAAGAAAGAATGTTCTAGACTCCTACTGTCTACAACATGGCCATATGAAGCTATTGACTGGGAACATGCCTAATCGAATTAGTATATGCTGTAATTGTAAAAGTCATACCAGATTTCAAAGATTTAGTATGAAAAAAAGAAAAAAGATTGTTAAAGATTTCACTAATGCCCTGGCCAGATGGCTCAGTGGATAAAGCGTCATCCCCATGCGTGGAGGTCATGGGTTCGATCCCCAGTTAGGACATATGTGAGAAACAATCAACAAGTATACAACTCAATGGAATAACTAAGTGGAACAATGAGTTGATGTTTTTTTCTTTCTCTACCTACCACCCACCTTTCTCTCTCTCAAACCAAAGGAAATTTTTTTTTTTGTATTTTTCTGAAGTTGGAAACGGGGAGGCAGTCAGACAGACTTCCCGCATGCGCCCGACCGGGATCCACCCAGCATGCCCACCAGGGGGCGATGCTCTGCCCATCTGGGGCGTCGCTCTGTTGTGACCAAAGCCATTCTAGTGCCTGAGGCAGAGGCCACAGAGCCATCCTCAGTGCCCGGGCCAACTTTGCTCCAATGGAGCCTTGGCTGCGAGGGGGGAAGAGAGAGACAGAGAGGAAAGAGAGGGGAAGGGGTGGAGAAGCAGATGGGCACTTCTCCTGTGTGCCCTGGCCGGGAATTGAACCCAGGACTCCTGCACACCAGGCCGATGCTCTACCATTGAGCCAACCAGCCAGAGCCGGAAAATTATTATTTTTTTAATTTCAGTTATATCATTTAAACATTGATTAAACATTACAATGCTATTTTGGATATATTTAGCTAGCTAAATAAAATATGCTATTAAAATTAATATCTTTAAAAAGTTTAATATAGCTAACTAGAAAATGTACTTACATTATGTGCTTATTGGACATTGTTGATCAAGACCTTCATAATGAAGGTCATTAATACAGCACTAATAAATGGTGAAACACACATTCATATACACTGTAACAGTTATATGCATTTTTACTCCATCCACCGGTTCAAAATCTTTCAAAATGTGCTTTGCATTTTGTGAGCATATTTCTCTACCTTGTAACCAGTGTAGATTGTTGAAATCCATTTGTTTATTTTATGCACAACTTAAGTTATTCCACTTTATTGAACACTTGGCTTTTTTTCAACCTACAGATGATGGTGCAGCTGATAGTCGCAGGACCTACACTCTGACTGATTATTTAAAAAATACTCTTAGAGTGAAGTTTTACAGCTTACGATGGGTTTCAGGTAAGGATTTTTGGTAGGAAGGAGACAGATTTTATGCTTTAGTTTACTGTAGTTAGATTGTGAAGCACTTCTATGGCACTGAGGAGATATCCTTGTTGTTTAAACCATTTGGGAAAGAATATTTTTTTTACCTAAAGGTACAAAGGAAGTTAAGCTAGAAACCTTATTTCTTTGATATGAACTATAGAAAATTAAATGTGAATTGAAACCAAAGTGAATTCATACTAGTGTAACAGTCATCACTTCATGTTTTTCAAACTTAGAAATGCTTATTTAGTAATTGTGCAAACTTAAATCTTAAATTTTTATTGCATAATTTTTAGCTTATGAAGGTGTTTAATAGCAACTTGAAATATTGATCTGGCCGTTTTCTCTCTTTAGACCACGAATATCTCTACAAGCAAGAGAATAATATCTTGCTATTCAATGCCGAATATGGAAACAGCTCCATTTTCTTGGAGAACAGTACATTTGTATGTTTAATCACATAATTAATTCACACTTTAAGGAAATTCTGGGGATTTTTTCATAACCTTTTAAATCCTGAGTACTATCGTTTCATGCTGTTGGACTCTCCCTGCAGCATATGGCACAGTGGATCTTTCTCTCCTTCTTGGAATGTTCCCTGCCTTGGCTACTTTTTAGTCTCCTTTGACGATTCTTCCTCCTCTGCCCATACTCCTAAATGTAAGTGTCCTCCGGGCTCTGTCTTCATTTGCTGCCTCCCTCCTCACTTTGCATGCTGTCCTTCAGTAAATTTCCTGCACTTCCACAGCCTCAGCACCCTCTCTCTTTCTGGCCCTGGTGCTCCAGTACCCACTTTTAACCCTAACCCCCCTCCAGATCTAAACCTCTATTTCTAATGGCTCGCTTGCCTCTGCACATGAATGATCTGTGGGCAATTTAAACTCAGTATCCCAAACTTAACTGGTTATTTCCCCTTCACTCTCTAGCGAACTGAAAACATCCTATTCCTCTTCCTGAGTTCCTGGTTTTGGTAAACAGTGCTCTCTACCAAGTCACACTACTCCTTGGTTCTTGCCTCCTCCTCCATATTTACTCAGCAAGCCTTCTGCAACTTCAAGTGTCTCTTAGATTTTCATTCCCACTGTGGAGTTCTGGTTCACATACTCGTTTGTTCTTGTGAGATAGCAAGTATTCTAATCTGTGTCCTTAACTCCATACTCTAGACCAGACCACTGCATTACCCACATCCAGGGTTGACACAACCCTCTCATCTTATCTCAGGCACTGTATCCCTAGAGCATCTTTGTTAAAAAAACAAAACAAACAAACAAACAAAAAACAGCTAAGTCTATCACATCTATATGCAAAAATAGTCATTGTTCTGCTTTTTAATTTAATTATATTAAAATTATATTCTAATTTTATGTCCTCTCAGCTTAAACTTTGATATAACCTATACTGTATTTAGGTTACATGTAACTTTTAGACAGCCTCTAAATATGTATACTCTTTTTTTCTCAAGCTGTTTCCCCCTACTAAGAAGTTTTCTGTTTCTGAATCCCACCTTCACAGCAGTCTTTTCTTGGTTAAAATTAACCATTCCCGCCCTGGTTCTCTAACCCTGATCATTGTCCACCTTACATCATGATCCTTTGTGTGGGAGGGAATGTGTCATCTCTTCTAGATTGGGAGCTCCCAAGGCATACGCCCCATGTCTAGAACTATACCCTCTACAAAGTAAGTGTTGAATAATGGCAGTTAAATGGGATTGTTTAATTGTTCTTTTTTCTATTTGATTAACAGGATAAATTTGGATATTCTGTAAATGATTATTCAGTATCTCCTGATGGACAGTTTGTTCTCTTAGAGTACAACTATATGAAGGTAAAAGCAATGTTATTTTATTGTTACAATTAAAGAATCCTATGAGTATGTTATTTTATAACTGAGTTCAAGGATATGAATATTTAAGATTGACACTTAGTAATGTAACAGGCACTAAAAACTCATTAATTCAGCATCAAAAAGAGATATGGTCATTCTCACTCATAAAAGATAAGTCCAACAAATGTTTTGAAATAAATGTATTTGAGTGTTTTCAAATACTAAAAAGTATAAGTAATATAATATAGACACTAAAAACATAATAAAACTTATGATTTAAAAGTAAACTTCCATGTCTGATTGGTACATCCAGTAATATAACCACTTATTTTCTTTGTCTCAGCTTTACGTGTAGTAAAACTCTCCATAAGTATTTGCTTTAAGAAAGAATTAAACTTCTCATCCTTTAGAAGAAATTCTGCCAGGTGACTGAGAGCCCTTCCCAGCCACCAGGCCCCACCATCTACAGGCTGTTCTGATGGGCAGCCTCGGCACTGGCCCCCAGAGCCCTGTAAGAGCACTCAGCTTCCTGCCCTTCCCAGCCGACCATCGAATTCTCACACATTCGGGAAAGGGTGCAGTTTAATTACACATCCTCTTTACATGTAGGATGGTTGCAACTCACCAGTCACTTTAACTGCAGCTTTTGGATTATTTGTGGGTTTGACAACAGTTGTCGAGTACAGGAAGGTTTGAGACATGTAAGAAAAATTACAAACCTGTGGAGATATTCTGCATTGAAAAGGAAATACAAAGCTGAGTATACCCACCTCTGCTTTTTTCCTAGAATAAATGATAAACACTATTATAAATACCTTACCTCACACACCATTCCTGCTGTACACAGGCCAAGCAAACCGTCCCATATTCCATTTCCCATTTTCGGACGGTGACTCCCAATCATAATATTTACCCTGGATTCACCGTGCTGGGCTCTATTTCCTGAACATGAACACTGGATGACTGTGTTCTGCTAAAGTTATCAACTATGAGCAAATCAGAATCCTGTGCCAACTTTAGCACATCTGTTCCCAGTTAATGAATTATTGTTTGTTTAATTTGGTGGTTCTTACTGCTGTCTATGGATTAAAATCACTTGAGTTTTAAAAAATTCTCAGCGTCCAAGTCCAATTCTCATATCAATAAACTAAAGTCTCTGGAGTGAAGCCAGCATCAGTATTATTTTTTCAATCCATACTATATTCTAATTGGCAACCAAAGTTGAGAATTATTGAATAACAGTTGTTCATGTTAAAGACTAACATATAATGACTGTGACGTTAGGATAGAAATGGAATGTAAATGCCAGCTCAATTTACAGTTGGCCAAGTTCAACAAGTGCCACTGGATGTGTAATAATGGATGTATTTCTCTGGACAGCCATCACTGGTAATTTGTATTTGTTGTGTCACTGGTGTTTACGTATATTTAACTGCTTATACTATTTTTACTCTGTTGCTTCCTTCTGCCATCCATGCTTTTTAGGCAGTATCCAAAGAGCTTCTTTTAAAACCTAAATTATAAGGTCTACCAGAAAGTTCTGTCCGTTTCTATCACAAGTTTCGACACGTAAGCACATGTTTATTTGGCGCATGTGTGCCTCTCTATTTTTATCACTTAATGTATACATGCTGACGTAGCAAATTAACTAAAACAAAGTTGATTCACGTTAGTCTTATGTGTGAAGTGATAGTGTACCCATGGCTACTGATAAGGTTCATTTATGCCACTGTAATTTTTACGAATTTCAACAAGAAAGAAATGCTACAGAAGCATGTCTGTCACATCCACCATATTCCCCGGACTTAGCACCCTCCGACTATCACTTGTTATTGTCCTTACAAAATTTTTTGAAGGGCAAAAAATTCAAAAATGAAGAAGATATCAAACAAGCACTGGTTCAATTTTTCGCATCAAAAGATAAAACATTTTTCAAAAATGGGATATACAAATTGCCTTCACGCTGGCAAGAAATCATTAATAATAATGGCAATTATATTATTTAATAAGTTTATTGACGGTAAGAAAAATTTGAATTTTGTTTTATTCCAAAAACAGACAGAACTTTCGGTAGACCTTATATATTATGTCATGCCTATGCTTAAACCCTCATGATCATTGACTTCCAATCACCTTCAGAATAAAACTCAAATTCTAACACAGCATTCCTTTTTTTTTTTTTTTTTTAGTGATAGACAGAAACAGAGAGAGGGACAGATAGGGACAGACAGACAGGAAGGGAGAGAGATGAGAAGCATCAATTCTTCGTGGCAGCTCCTTAGTTGTTCATTGACTGCTTTCTCCTAGGTGCCTTGACATATGACATACGGGGGGGGGGGGGTGGCTACAGCAGAATGAGTGAGCCCTTGCTCAAGCCAGCGACCTTGGGCTCAAG
Source organism: Saccopteryx leptura (assembly GCF_036850995.1). NCBI lineage: Eukaryota > Metazoa > Chordata > Mammalia > Chiroptera > Emballonuridae > Saccopteryx > Saccopteryx leptura. Next base: position 47,474,841 of record NC_089509.1, on the reverse strand, counting down.
CCAGTGACCTTTGGGCTCAAGCCAATGACTATAGTTTCATCCATGTCTATGACCCCAGGCTCAAGCCAGCAACCTCGGGGTTTCAAACCTGAGCCCTCTGCATACCAGGCTGATGCTCTATCCATTGTGCCATGACCTGGTCGGGCTCTAACACAGCATTCTTAAAAGCTGTGTCATGGAACCCCATTCTGCCCCTCTGAACCCATTCCCCACCACTCTGCATTTACCATTGTTGGCCAGTGCTTCTCACCCATATGTGCCCCTTAGAATGACCTGGGGCGGTTTTTAAAAATACAGATACACACAACCTACTCCATACAATTAACCCAGAATAGCCTTGGGTGGGCCCGGGCATGGGTAGATTAAGGGCTCCCAGCTGACTCAATGATCCAAAGTTAACAACCTTGAAGTGCACAGCTTTTTATTTTAATCAAGCATCACTTTCGTTTCTATCTAAGGGCCAAACCATTTGCTATGGCTTTCTTCTGGAACTTTCCCCAGTCATCATCTGGCTTGCCCTTGTTAATAAATCAGGCCCAGGCTTGCTGGGATCACTTTATCTAACATTGCCTTCTGTCACTCTGTTCCCCAGCACTTCACCGTTTACTCTCTAACACATTAGCTTATTTTTACTTCATAAATTTATTGCAATGCACTAAATTATAAAATTATTGAAAGTAGAGAACTGTATCTTCTATTTTTACTTCACAGAGTATCCAGTAGAATTTTCTGTGCAGCATAAATTGTTGACTAATTGATGCTCAGGAAATCTATCAAAACAACATCAAAAGAAGTCTAATTTGATTTCATTTCCTTGGCGGTCTGCTATGCAGTGTTTTTTGCACTTTACTCCAGGGTTCTCCATGACGAGTTAGCGCTTCCAGGAAGATCAATTGTTACTTCTACATTATTTTTAAGAAGTAATGATCATTCTAAGTGGCTAAAAAAATAAGTGAGTAAATACACAAAGAAATAAGTACTATGCAGCCTGATATGAGTATTCCAGCATCTTTACGCATTCCTAATGCTCTAGAGATAGAAATAGTAGAATCATTTATTACATGTTGACAATTCCAGGAGCCCTGATAAGCATTTTATGTGCATTCTCATGCACTTGAGATTACTGTCATCATTATGGGCACTTTCCTAAAGAGAAAATTGAAGCTTAGAAAGAAATTTGTTTGCTATTATACATTGGAGACCTGTCTTAGTTCATTCTGGCTGCCATAACAGAATACCAGACTGTGTAGCTTAACCACAGAAATTTATTTCTCATGGTCTGGAGGCTCAGAAGTCCAAAATCAAGGTGCTAACAGATTCAGTGTCTGGTGAGGTCCTGCTTCCTGGATCATAGTTAGCCATTTTTCTCTCTGTGTTCTTACATGGGGGAAGGGGCAAAGAACCTCTTGTGTGTCTTTCAGTAGGAACTAATCCCATTCATGAGGACGTCACCCTCATGACCTAGTCACCTTCCAAAAGCCCTACTTCCACATATCATCACATTGGGGGTTAGTATTTCAACATATGCTTTAAGGGTGGGAGGCATGAACATACAGTCTCTAGCAAGACCTGAATCCAGGTTAGAAGACTCCAAAGCTCTTAAACATGATCTTTCCTAGCTTTGTATTTCAACTTTTCTCTGCTACGATGCTCTGTTGACCTCTTCTCTGTGTAGAAGTCCTCTGCCACAGAAACTGAGCCCAGCAATCACTTTTTCTATAGGGTTTTTTTCCTCCCTGAAGCCTAATTTATTATTAATACATTTCTAAATTTTTAAGGAGTAAATTCCTATATATTTTTTTTGCTTTAAAAATTATCAAATTTAATCATTTCTGCTTCACCATTAGTATACACATTTCTACATTTCTTTAAAAGTAGATGAGCCCTGCATATGGCCAACCCTGATCTGATTGCTGGCTCAGCACGGCTTGGGCCTAACCTGTCCAAAGCTTTGCCCTGTGCTCTCCAAAGCTCCAGGTAGGGTTCTCCTCCCTGGCCCAACCTTGTACTCTAATTTGTGACTACATTAATAGTTTCCTGCCTCTCCCACCCACCTCTGTTGCATCTCTTGTGATTCTTTTTTTGAATTTACTTGTCTGTATTCCCCATTCAACTATGAGCTCCTCAAGGAAAGGGAGTCTGTCTTCCCTAATGGTGTCTCAGAGAGGATAGCTTGTCAATGTTTATATTCTAAAGAGATTAATAAGCTTGTTTCAAAAGATGAACATTGCAAACATGTTGGGTTTCCTTTCAAAACCTAGACTGGATCAGCTATCCTAAAATGATCTCAAAGCTTCCAAAATTTCTCAGTGTTATTAGCCTCTACCACACCTTCTGGCTCTGGAAGTATAGTACTATACTCAGAGGTTTCCAAGAAACAAGCATGAGGTATGTCAAAATAATCCAGATTTGGAAAGGAATGTAGAACTTGAAAAAACTAGGGACTTAATAAGAAATATTTGGTGAGGCTTTGGCGGGTTAGTTCGGTTGGTTGGAGCATTGTCCACATATGCCAAGTTTGCGAGTTCAGTCCCCACTCAGGGCACTAACCAATGAATGCATAGATAAGTGGAACAATGAATTTAGTGTGTCTTTCTTTTTTTCTCTCTCTCTTACTTTCCCTGCCCCCCTTCTCCCTCTCTTCTTCTCTGTCTGGAAAAAAAATCAGTCAGTCAACTTTAAAAACATTGGTTTTCCCTGGCCGGTTGGCTCAGCGGTAGAGCGTCGGCCTGGCGTGCGGGGGACCGGGGTTCGATTCCCGGCCAGGGCACATAGGAGAAGCGCCCATTTGCTTCTCCACCCCCGCTCCTTCCTCTCTGTCTCTCTCTTCCCCTCCCGCAGCCGAGGCTCCATTGGAGCAAAGATGGCCCGGGCGCGCTGGGGATGGCTCCTTGGCCTCTGCCCCAGGCGATAGAGTGGCTCTGGTTGTGGCAGAGCGACGCCCCAGAGGGGCAGAGCATCGCCCCCTGGTGGGCAGAGCGTCGCCCCTGGTGGGCGTGCCAGGTGGATCCCGATCGGGCACATGCGGGAGTCTGTCTGACTGTCTCTCCCCGTTTCCGGCTTCAGAAAAATACAAAAAAAAAACAAACAAAAAAAAAAAACATTGGTTTTCATTAACAATAAATAAATAAACATTTGTTAACATGAGAGGTTAGGAAGATGATAAATAATAAGAAGGAAAAATTCTTCAAGGTTAGGAACCCTAGCTAGTGCTTCAGCTCTGCCCTTATACAGCTGAAAGCTTAGGTTACCTCATTTCATCTATTTCATCCTTATAGGTAAAATTTTGACTGTTATATTAGTTGGGTTTCTTCTGTGAATACATACTATGTGCCTTGTACCAGACCAAGTTCTAGGTATTTAAAGGTGAATAAGACTCAATTTCCTTCCTCCAGGAGTATGGTAGGGAAAACAGATATAGAGATAAGTAATTCCTTTTAATTTACATTTGCATTCACCTATAAACACATTTTCATAAATACAAGCTTGTAATTATATACATTATATATATATATATTTTACAGAGACAGCAAGTCAGAGAGGGACAGATAGGGACAGGAAAGGAGAGACATGAGAAGCATCAATTCTTTGTCGCAGCACCTTAGTTGTTTATTGATTACTTTCTTTTATGTGCCTTGACTGAGGGATTCCAGCAGAGAAAGTGACCCCTTACTTAAGCCAGTGACCTTGGGCTCAAGTCAGCGACGATGAATGAGGTCATATCTATGATCCCACATTCAAGCCAGCGACCCTGCACTCAAGCTGGTGAGGAGCCAGCACTCAAGCCAGTGATCTTGGGGTTTCGAACCTGGGTCCTGCGTGTCCCAGTTTGATGCTCTATCCACTGTGCCACCACCTGCTCAGGCTCATATGTTTTTTATATTTAGTCCTTTTTCTTTTTTGTTTCAATTTTTTTGGTCTCATTTTTAATAACTTATTTTTCAAGAAATTTTCCCTTTTTCTAACTTTTAATATTTATTAGCAAAAATAATATTTGTAATAGTGTCTTATAATCTTTTATTTTTCTTTCAGATCTTATTTATTGGTTTTAGAGAGGAGGGGGAGGAGGGAAAAGAAGAAGGAGATGAGGGAGAGATGGAAAGAAAGAAAAAGAGGGGGTCTTATAATCTTTTAATGTCTATAGTCTGTTGTGGTATGTCATTTTTCATTTCCAATATTAGTCATTCATTCCTTTTTTTTCTCTTAGCAATTCTTTTAGTCTTTTAAAAATCAATTTTTGGCTTTGTTGAATTATCTCTATTGTGTTTTTTTTATTTGATTACAACTTTTACCTTCTTATTTCTTTTCTTCTGATTTCTTTGGATTTGGTTTGTTTTTAGTTTTTGAGCTTTTCGAGATGATTGTTGAAATTTTTGATGTAGGTATATTTCAATTTTAATACATATTTCTAGGTGGCTTTCAAAATGTCTATAATACTTTATATTTCCATGATCAATGTATGAAAGTAAACATTTCTTCACATCATCACCAACAATAGAATTATAGCTATTTTAAATATTTTGCTAGTAAGCTGGTTGCAAAGTGAAAATTTGTATTCTTCTTAAACAGTCGAACTCAATATACTGCGGTCAGTGGTAGGAATAATGTTTGCACAGGAAGTGGCACTTCAAACCGCTGTGGTCCTGGGAAGGCTCCTTGGCAGAGGTGATACCAAAATTAAGTTACATAGGAAGTCCAGCGGAGTTTATACTAAATAGTCTCTAAGATATTTCTCTGATTTCAAAATTCTAAGAATCTAGATAAGTATAAGAAAAGATAAAATTTTAGAATTACACAATGTTATATTACTTTGTTTCTCATCTTGAGCTGCTATAGCAACTGGCAAAACCATTAATAATCACAGAAGCTTAAAATGTCTATTTGCTTTTATAGAAATGGAGGTATTCCTACACAGCTTCATATGACATTTATGACTTAAATAAAAGGTCAGTGACTTCCTCATAAAATGCATTACTCTTTTCTACTGTAATACTTTAAAAACAATAAAGCTCACTGTGATTTATTCATTTAGTCATTGTTTCCCTTTATTTTCCTTCCAGGCAGCTGATTACAGAAGAGAGAATCCCAAATAATACACAGTTGATCACATGGTCACCAGAAGGTCATAAATTGGTCAGTGAGTCTCTTTTATTGTCAAAAAAATAATGGCTCAAATTTCTCATATGCAAAAAGTACTAATCCTGATACAGAGTAGGCACTTAGAAAGCCAAAACTTCACTATCAAATAATACTTTACTAGTCTAACATAATAAATACAATTCCTGAAAGTCTCTGAACAACTAATAGGAAACTGTTTATTTAACGGGAAAACATTCGTTAAGCTTTTAAAATCTACTTTCTGTTGTACTGCGGGGTTTTCTGCTGTTGTAGTTTGTGGGGGTTTTTTTAAAGCACACCTGCTTTCTGCAAGTTCTGTGACCTTCTCTGTGTCACTACAGATATATCTTCATGTTCTGTAAAACTAAGATAATGTCCGAGTCCCAAAGAATCTGAACAGGAAGATGGAATGCTTCTCTGTAGTGAACGTCTCTTTCTCAGCTTGCAACTGCATTCCCCTAGTCACCTCCCCAAAAAGAAATGCGAAACACACACCATTCTATAGGATTGGTCAGTCTTCTAGGCCTTCTTATATATTTTAGCTTCCAAATAATGGTATTTGTGAGAGTCTTCTTTTTCATATATTAAGAGAGTTTTTAGGATTAATTGAGGTTGTAGCGTACTTGTACACTGATAATTTAAGAATATGGGTGGAAGAAGTAAATGACTCTTTATTTTGCTCAATAGGATAACCTAATGTAATCATACTTGCACACCAGTATTGCTTTAGGATAAAATAATTGATAAATGTTTTCTTGAACTTCAGAACAAAATATATATAGATATATATATTATTACATATCAATATTCTTTTTAATCTTTCTAGGCATATGTTTGGAACAATGATATTTATGTTAAAAATGAACCAAGTGCATCAAGTCGGAGAATCACATCAAATGGGGAAGAAGATGTAATAAATAATGGAATAACTGACTGGGTTTATGAAGGTAGGCATTTTAATGTATTTTTAAATCAGAAAATCTGTAAGTTTTTAAAAATAGGCCCTGACCAGGTAGCTCTGTTAGTTAGAGCATCGTTCCCATATGCCAAAGCTGTGGGTTCAATCCCTGATCATGACACATACAGGAATCAATCAATAAATGCGTAAATAAGTGGAACAAATTGAGAATTGATGTTTCTCTCTCTCTCTCTTTCTCTCTCTCTTAAATCAAAATATAAAAAAGTCAAACATTTCTTTAAAAAGGGAGAAATTCAATGGTATTAAAAAAACGTTGCATTTTTAAAAATGTTATCAAATCTCTTTTAGCACTCACAATAACAGGTATCTCACAGAAGAAGAATTTCTTAGCGGTGGCTAGTGCTGCTTATGTCCTCATTGTCTCTCAATGCTCCTTTGTCTCAGTCTACTTTTACAAAGAGCCTTTCTGTGTAGGTAGCTTCTCTGCTTGATGGGTCATAAAAGCCTGCAGATTAACATCAGATGTTTCTCTAACCAGGCCTACCTACCCCAGAAGTTACTAAAGAAAGCAAAGTACTCCCACAGCATTCCAAAAGATGACAAAATATTGTTTGGAGGGGAGTAGAGGAAAAGAAAACGCCTGTTTTACAGAAGATTTGTGTTCATTTGAACTTGGAAAGATTATAATTTCCTGATTTTAAGAAAGAAAAAATAATTAGAAAGGCTTAAGGAAAACGGGTCACAAAGAGAACTAAAAATGATAAAAATAACTGTTTTTTCTTTTAGCATAAAGAGTTTCTGAAACTCTTTATATTATGAAAATGTTTTAGAGACTTAGAAAATATTTTAAAAACATTTTTCATGTCTAGAGTTGCCAAGGTAAAAGGCATTTTGAGACTGTTCCAAACTGTTCGCTTCATGCTTATCAAAAACTCTTCTTCAGTTCATCCTATTATTTCTTCCTTATAGAGTTAAAAAATAGTTTTTCTTCATAACCCAATTTTGGTTGTCTTCTAGGTCAAGTCAAGTTTAATTAAATGAATAACATTATTTACAAAAAAAAAAAGGACAGTTAAATTTCCATGGCTCAAAAATCAGTGTTTGATTAAAACTTAGAATGAAATTTACTAGGAATACTCACTTATAAATTGAAAAACTTCTTCAGCACTTGATGGACAGCACAGCACAGCCTACAAGGATCCTCAGTGAGAACAGGGTAAATAAAGCCTCTTCCCAAAGTTGTGACCTTCTTCAGGAACAGCTGGGTCCCTGAAAAAAGACACCCCTAACACTAAATGAAGTCTTCTCTAAGGTAGATAATAGCTGGAGGGATCTCATTTTGCCTGTTTATAATTAAGCCATTCACAAGCAGAAGAATGGCTTCACAGCTCTAATGTGGGCCTGTTTCTAAAAATGAGATTTTGGTCCCTACAGGGAAATTCTTACAATTTTTTTTAAGATTGTATTTATTTATTTTACAGAGAGAGGAAAAAGAGGAATGGGGAGTGAGAAGTATCAACTCATAGTTGCTTTACTTTAATTGTTCATTGATTGATTGCTCACATCTGTGTCTTAACCAAGCAAGCCCAGGGTTTTGAACCAGTGACCCCAGCATTCCAGGTCAGTGCTCTATCCATTGAGCCACCACAGGCCAGGCAGAAAGTCTCACAAGTGGTTTTGTAAATTTGCAAATGATCTATACTTAGAAAGGAACACACTTATTTCTCCATATATCAGATCTACCCCGTCTACTCCAGCCATGAAGAGTTGTTGGGATCTAAATAAAGTACATTATAAGAGTTCATAAGTAAGAGAGAAAATAAAGCTGCAATGTGCAGACGGGTCCATGTGCCGTACTGTGAAGGTCCATTCCTAGAGGAACCTCCACTCTGGGACTGGAGCCCTCTACCCAACCCCATGTCCCCAATTAAGTTTCTTTCTTAATATCTTTATTTTCACTTTGTCTTATTTAATGATTTTCTAATTGATGATTACTTTAGTTAGTATATATTTTAAAATATATATAATACTTTATGTCCTAGTATAAGGTTAATTATATGACATTCACTCTTTAGTATGAATGCAGTTTACCTAACTCAGAGCTGAAAATGAGAATTTTGTTGAGAACAAATATAAGAAAGGATAGCAAACAAAATAATTTTAGAAGATGCAATACTTACGCCCCTGAAAGAGTAGTGTTGACCTTATGGGTGTAGGTAATCCAGTGCAATTCACATTGAATGCCAACCACCTGTGAGGTACTGTGCCAGGTACTAGGTTCAAAGAGACAAATGCTACTCTACTGCTGTTCTTAGGGAATTCAGACCAGAGAGGGAGACAAAGATGGCAAAAAAATAATTGTCAGGGAGCAAGTTAAGTTTTCTAGTCAGGGAAGAACACATAGTCCAGGGTACATAAAGAAGGTCAGAGTGTGGGGGAGGGGTGGCAGAGATACCTGTTCTCACAGACAGCTTTGTATCAGGAAGCGCTGGGAATGCTCTCTTTGTTTTCTATTGTCTATAGCTATAGTCCCTTCATTCTCAGGATTTTCAGTGTGACCAGAAGTCTTTTTTTTTTACTTTAAATAATTTTTATTCTTTAATTATAGTTGATATACAATATTATATTAGTTTCAGATGTACAACCCAGTGATTAGATATCATATAATTTACTAAGTAGTCATCCTGATAAGTCTTGTGCCCACCTGACACCATACATAGTTATGAGAGTATTATTGACTATATTTCCTATGCTGTACTTTACATTTTCATGACTATTCTGTAAAAACCAATTTGTACTTCTTAGTCCCTTCACCTTCTTTACCCAGCCCTGCAACCTCCTTTTCCTCTGACAGCTGTCAGTCTGTTCTTATATCTAAAAGTCTATTTCTATTTTGTTTGTTAGTTTATTTTGTTCGTTAGATTCCACACGTAATTGAAATCATATGGTACTTGTCTTTCTCAGACGGACTTATTTCACTTAGCGTAATACTCTCTATGTTTATCTCTGCTATATCAAAAAGGTAAGATGTCCTTTTTACATCTAAGTAGTATTTCATTATGTAAATGTACCACAGATTTTTATTCATTCATCTAATGATGGGTACTTGGGTTGCTTCCAAATCTTGACTATTGTAAGTAACGCTGTGATGAACGTAGAAATGCTATATTTTTTTCAAATCAGTGTTTCAGGTTCCTTCTGATATATTTTCAGAAGCAGAATCACAGGGCAATTCTATTTTTAATTTTTGAGGTAACTCCATACTGATTTCCATAGTAGCTGCACCGGCCCTGGCTGGTTGGCTCAGTGGTAGAGTGTCAGCCTGGCATGCAGAAGTCCTGGGTTTGATTCCCGGCCAGGGCACACAGGAGAAGTGCCCATCTGCTTCTCCACCCCTTCCCCTCTCCTTCCTCTCTGTCTCTCTCTTCCCCTCCCGCAGCCAAGGCTCCATTGGAGCAAAGATGGCCCGGGCACTGGGGATGGCTCCTTGGCCTCTGCCCCAGGCGCTAGAGTGGCTCTGGTCGCAACAGAGCAATGCCCTGGAGGGGCAGAGCATCGCCCCCTGGTGGGCGTGCCGGGTGGATCCCAGTCGGGCACATGCGGGAGTCTGTCTGACTGTCTCTCCCCGTTTCCAGCTTCAGAAAAATAAATTAAAAAAAACAAAACAAAACAAAAAAACAAAAAACATAGTAGCTGCACCAATCTGCATTCCCACCAACAGTGCACAAAGGTTCCCTTTCTCCACATTTTCACCAACACTTGTTTGTTGTCCTTATTCTAAATGATAGCTTTGTTGGATCAGGTAGTCTTGGCTCTAGGTCCTTGTTTTCCAACACTTTCAATATTTTTTAACAATCACTTCTGGCCCACAAAATCTGTTGAGAAATCATCTGATTGTTTTATGCAAGCTTCCTTATAGATAACTAACTGCTTTTCTTTTGCTGCTTTTAAGATTCTTTCTTTATTTTTAACTTTTGTCATTTTGATTATGATGTGTCTTGGTATAGATCTCTTTGGGTTTATCTTGTTTGGAACTCTCTGTGATCCTTGGACTTGTATGCCTTCCCTCACCAGGTGAGGAAAGTTTTCCATTATTATTTTTTCACATAGATTTTCAATTCCTTGCTCTTGCTGAAAGTTGTCCTAGAGGCCTCTTATCCTTATTTCTTTGAATTCTTTTTTTTTTTTTTTAGCCAGACAGAGAAAGAGAAACAGACAGACAGACAGAAAGGGAAAGAGATAAGAAGCATTAGTTCTTCGTTGCAGCACCTTAGTTGTTCATTGATTGCTTTCTCATATGTGCCTTGGCCAGGGGGCTCCAGCCAAGCCAGCGATCCCCTTGCTCAAGCCAGTGACCATGGGATCATGTCTATGCTCACACACTCAAGCCAGTGACCTTGCGCTCAAGCTAGTCAGCCTGCACTGAAGCCAGATGAGCCTGTGCTCAAGTTGGCAAACTCAGTGTTTTGAAGATGGGCCCTCAGCATTGCAGGTCGACACTCTTATCCACTGTGCCACCACCAGTCAGGCTCAACATTTTTTTACTTTGCTGTTCTGATTGAGTATATTCTGATTTCTTATCTTTCAAATCTGTGGTTTGAAACTCTGCTTCAGGTTCTATCTAATCCATGTTAATTCCCTATAATGTATCCTTCACTTATGACTGTTTCTTTTTTATGTTTTCTACTTCCATTGTTATGGTTTCTATCTCTTTATTGAAGTTCTCACTGCCTGACCAGGTGGTGGTGCAGTGGATAGAGTGTCGGACTGGGATGCCGAAGACCCAGGTTCGAGACCCCGAGGTCGCCAGCTTGAGCGCAGGCTCATCTGGTTTGAGCAAAGCTCACCAGCTTGGACCCAAGGTCGCTGGCTCGAGCAAGGGGTTACTCAGTCTGCTGAAGGCCTGCAGTCAAGGCACATGGGAGAAAGCAATCAATGAACAACTAAGGTGTCACAAGGAAAAACTGATGATTGATGCTTCTCATCTCTCTTTGTTCCTGTCTGTTTGTCCCTATCTGACTCTCTCTCTGCCTCTAAATATATATATATATATATATTTTTTTTTTTAACCTGTGGTGGCGCAGTGGATAAAGCATTGACCTGGAATGCTGAAGTTGCCAGTTCGAAACCCAGGGCTTGCCTGATCAATGCACATATGGAATTGATGCTTCCTGCTCCTCCCCCTTCTCTCTCTTTCTCTCTCTCTCTCTCTAAAAATAAATAAATAAAATCTAAAAAAAAGATGGCCTGACCTGTGGTGGTGCAGTGGATCAAGCGTCTACCTGGAATGCTGAGGTTGCCGGTTCAAAACCCTGGGCTTGCCTGGTCAAGGCACATATGGGAGTTTATATTTCCTGATCCTTGCCCCCTTCTCTTTCTCTCTCTAACTCTCTTTCTGTCTATCTTCTCTAAAATAAATAAATAATTAAAATAATTTAAAACAAAAAAAGAAGTTCTCACTAAGTTTTCCCCTAAGTTCATCGAGCAGCCTTATAACCAGTGTTTTTGAACTCTGCATCTAGTAGATTGCTTGTCTCTATTTTGTTTAGTTCTTTTTCTGGAGTTTTGTTCTGTTCTTTTAGTTGGGACATGGATCTGTCTCCTCATTTTAGCAGCCTCCCTGTGCTTGTTTCTGTGCATTAGGTAGAGCTGCTGCACCTCCCAGGCTTGGTAGAGTCATTTAGTTTAGTAAGTGTCCTCGAGGGTCCAGTGGCACAGTCTCCCCAGGAGGTGTGGCTAAGATGAGCTAATGCTTGTGTTCTGCTCAGGGCCACTCGATACGAGCTACATAACAATCTTTAGATGGCTGCTATTTGTGCTGGGATTGGAGGTGGTGCATTCAAACCAAAGCCAGCTGCCACTCATGTTCAATCTAAGGTCACCTAGCAGGAAGTATGTGTATGGCATGTTGAGGCCAGATGCTGCTTGTTTGAGAGATTTTAGAAAAATCCAAAGCATGAACCAAGACAGGCCCTTTGTATGGAAATGCCACTAGAAACAGCTTGGGTGGGCTAAAAAACTGGTAGGGCAAAGTCTCAGCAATCTCCATGACAGGGCAAATAGTGTGAGCTAGGTTGATGGAGACTCAGATATGGCATCTGCCTGTCAGCTCTGTAGGGGAAGGGCTCAGAAAGAGAACAGCGGCCTCTGCCAACACCTTTCTCTGGGAGACAGCTGCCCCTCTAGCTCTTACTCTTATATCTGACAGTTCAGTTCTCCCCATACATTCTTGATGCCTTTTGAGCTGCTGCTCCAGAGGGAGTGAATCTGGGAAAGCCCATGTTTGGGCCCTTTAAGAGGAACTGCCTGGAACTCCAGCAGCCCTCTGTTTCATTCAGTCACAATTCTCACTGTTTTTACAGCCAGAAGTTATGGGGACTTTTCTTTTGGGCCCTGGATCCCTGGGCCTAATGTGGGGCTGAGACCCCTCGCTCTTCAGGGAGACGTCTGCAGCTGAGATGTCCTTCCCAATTTTTATCTGCCATACATGTGTGTGAGACCAGCCTGTCCTACCAATCTCAGTGTGGCCTCTTCTTTATGTCCATGGTTATAGCCCTTCTGGTCAGCTAGATATCAGGCAGTTCTGAATGATGGTTGTTCTGTAGTTTAGTTGTAATTTTGATGTGGTTGCAGGAGGATGCAATACTGTGGTTATCTATGTCACCATCTTGACTGAAAGCCCTCCAGTTTTAATACATCATCACTATGGAAAAATACATTTTGTATTACAAATAACCGCCAATTCAAAACATAGAACACTACCTGCCACCTGTACTTACAAGAAATTTTAAAACCATAACCTGGCTGTAATTATATTAATTTTATGTAATTGCATCTTGATTTTTGACTAGAACCAGTGAAGCCACAAGGACTGAGACATCAACTCAGTATATAAAAAGTTCTTAGCAGGAAACCTCCTTGACTTGGAATCACAAGGCCTGCACCCTAATTCACTGAATCCCTCTCTTCTTACTTGCCTTCTCTGTAAAATGGGCTCTGAATAGATTCACCCAGGTATCTTTGTGAAGACTAAATTAGAATAGTGTTTTGTAAATTCTAACTTGCTACATAAATGTAAGTGGACAATGTAGGTATAAAGCAGTCAAAGGGCAAGCAGGCTACCTTACCAAAAAGAAGGTTTTCTCTTACTAGATGTGCAAAAATAGAAAGACAGGAAGGGACAACAGAGATGAAAAAGATGGACTCACCCCAAACAAGTCTGGATTTATTCTTAATTCTCTCAATCATTGCCTATATAATCCTGGGCAAATTACTTATTCTCCTTAAGCCTAACTGCTTCCTTTTGCTTGTCTGCATAGAGTCATTGCGAGGATTCACTGAGATACTAGATGTCAGTTGCGCATCAATGTCTGCTGAATTCATTAAATGCCAACTGCTCATTATAGTTATTATTTTATTATTGTTATTAATACTGTAACTACTACTAATATTATTGTTGAAAATAAATATTTGGAAGAAACTTGTAAGGAAGACTCAATAATCAGAAAAGTGATTTGGATAAATGGTTTCTTAATTCATTTTTACATCTATCTATCTATCTATCTATCTATCTATCTATCTATCTATTTTAGTGAGAAAGACAGAGAGAGAGAGAGAGGAACAGGCAGGAGGGGAGAGAGAGGAGAAACATCAATTCTTTATTGTGGCTCCTTAGCTGTTCATTGATTGCTTTCCCATATATACCTTGACTGAGTGGCTCCAGCTGAACCAGTGACCCGTTGCTCAAGCCAGTGACCTTAGGCTTCAAGCCCATGACCTTTGGGCTTAAGCCAGTGACCATGGGGTCATGTCTTGATCCCACACTCAAGCCAGTGACCCCGTGCTCAAGCTGGTGACCTCGGGGTTTTGAACCTGGGTCCTCTGTGTCCCAGTTCAATTCTCTACCCACTGTGCCTCTGCCCGATCAGGCCAGAAGATAGAATTTGATGTCAAAATTTAAAATTCTGAGAGGTCCAGGCTCTGAGAGGCCAATGAAGTGTGTTTCCATAGAGAAAATACAAGGAATAGCGAATGACAGGCTCAAGCCAGTGACCATGGTGTCATGTCTATGATTCCACACTCAAGCCAGCAACCCCACATTCAAGCTGGTGACCTTTGGGTTTGAACCTGGGTCCTCAGCATCCTACTTGGATGCTCTATCCACTGTGTCACTGCCTAGTCAGGCGGTTTCTTAATTCTAAGATTTGAGTTTCTATGCTTTTGTTTTTACCTTTACACTCGGTGCAGAACACAAGATTTGTGGATTAAGTCTGCATAGAGGACTAAACATTTTTATCTCGTCTACTTGAATGCTCCATTCCCAGTTGATAAAAGAGGTTCTGGCATTTTAAGAGCCAGAGTTTGGAAGTCCCATGGATAGACTGCATAACATGAGAAGGAGCTCATTTTGCCAGAGATCGAGAATGAGTCCCACAGTGTTTTGGAAATCAAGACTCCTCTTTGACCCTGTTTCCTTACCCATCAGTTTATACAACAGAGGAGGCAATTAATCCAAGGGAGTCTTCAGTTTCTAGCCTGGACAAAGGAGATGTTTCTTAACAGGGGTTCCATGGTGCAGCTCGACATTCTAAATTCGTCCTTTCCATACCTTATGTGTGCCAAGAGTAGTAAACTCTGGGCACCATGTTGGTTTAATAGCATGGAGCCACATACCACCTACCTCGCTGGGGAGAGTATGCCGGCATGCTGACTGTTTAAAAATTAAAAAGAAAATCAACCCTGTGTGTGCAATTTACTTTTAGTATGTTTTGCAGCATAAAATTAGTAGATTATAAAATAAAAAACATGTAGAGCTTATATTAAATGTTGTGTGCTAAATATTCTACAACAGTCTTACGGGTCACTTATTTTTATAATCCAGATCTATCCTTGAAAATTTTATTTTTATTCACTTGTATTACTGATTTTGGAAGCCCAGCAAATGCAAAGTGGTTCATTAGTTGAACTCTACTGTAATTACTAAAGCTAATGAGAACAATATTTTGAATGCCAAAGCCAATTTTTATTAGCTACTTCTTGTAACAGAACAATTTCTGTCCTTTTTCAGAGGAAATCTTCAATACCCACTCCGCGCTGTGGTGGTCTCCAAACGGCACTTTTTTAGCATATGCCCAATTTAATGACACCAATGTCCCACATATTGAATTCTCTGTCTACTCTGATGAGTCACTGCAGTACCCCAAGACTATGAAGATTCCATATCCAAAGGTCTGTGCTCCTGTTCATATAGTGGTTCTGTGATTTGATGGGAGGAGAATAGTTTCATTTAATCCTTTCCCACTAATGAAAATATTGTCAGTCTCTCTTCAACAGCTTGCTGTGATTACTCTTGCTGAAGTCAACAGCATCTGGCAATTTTAAAGTATTTTTATTATCCCAGGAAAGAGTGTGATTTAAGGTTTTGTAATTTCTCCAAAAACTTTGAGGAATGACAAGCTGAAAAAGATGGGGGAAATGCTTTAGGAAGAGGTAGGGGGACTGAAAATGTTCACATGGAGGGAAAGAGAGGCTATAATTGAATCACTAGCTCATCTCATTTGTGGAAGTTGGAATGTGCCCTAGATGAAGTTGAAAAGCTTGATTATATATCAGGTTGTATTACTTACTAATTAACAGATACATGACTAGTTTTAGTGGTTCTATTATAGATTTGGCACTTGTGTTCATTTCACACATCCTACATTTGGAATAATAGTGTCATGTCTTGGTTTTCAAGGCTGCTCTCCCCCTCCGACGCATGTTTATGAAAATTGCAAAGCTTTCTCGGCAGTGTAAGCTGAGGAAAGGGGAGTGTAGAAGTGATTCTTCACTAGTGTCATAATCATAATGGCTACTGTATTGTCCATAGGACTGTCTAATAGTAAAGTGATTTTTAGCTATAAGCAATTTGGAAAAGGTTTTTTTTATTTTTACTAACTCACTGAATTTGTTTTATGAAGAGCTGCCATTTTAGGAAGACAGGGGAAGTTAAAAGAAAAAAAAGATTAGAGATTAAATATGGTGATGTATTTTCAGTGAAATGTTATTTTTTGATGAGTGAATTTGGCAAAAAACAAACAAACCATAAAATGTTCTTACTAAATATATATTATTTCTAACTAATTCGTCAGTTGCAGATCTATCTGTGTATATTAAAAGGTTTTATAAATTTCTATCATGCTATTTATTGTAAAGCTCCAACATGGTGAACCTGTATTTGGAGTGAAAATGACAGCTTCCTAATTAGCACATTGGCTCTCGGCTCAGGGAAAATAGTTTCCTGTTGGATTGTGTCTTTGGCTGACCACTGGGAAGAATTCTTGTCTTCTGGAGTCAGGGTATATTTGCAAAATATCGAATGGCTTTAAGAAATTGATTCTTGTTTGCATAAAGTAACATAAATTATAAATGTATGTTATTTAAACAGGGATGCTTGGAGCCTGTCTATGTTTCTGCCCAAACACGGAAAGGTTGCATTTCATGACCTTCCCTTATGTTCATTTTATCTATATCAAATTGTTCGAATGTGTCTGACTGTTACCAGCTTATGGCTGAGACGCAGAGAGTTTTGTAGAGTTTTAAACTTGTGCAATGATTTTTCGTCAATACCTATTCCATGATTGTTTTTTCCTAGGCAGGAGCTGAGAATCCAACTGTAAAGTTCTTTGTCGTAAATACTGACAATCCCGTCAGTACAGATTCTGTACAAATCACTGCTCCTGCTTCTGTGTTAATAGGGTAAGACTCTTGACCCAGATGTGTGGGTAGGTGCATAGCTCCCATGGGGAACACTTTAAAAATGAATAGCAGTCTCAGTGGTATCCTCCCATGGGGCCACCCAGGCTGGCAGTCACTCATTCTTTCACTTAACCACTCTTTGTTGAGTACATTTCTGTGCTGGACAGGTTCAGTGATGGGTTGGCACAATGAATAGAGCAGGAAGAGTCCCTGCTGTCATGGAACCTACACTCAAGGTAGGGTAGGCAGACAAGAACCAAGGAAACAAATAAAGAGATATGTAAAATGTCAAGTGGTGACAAATGTTGTGAAGAGAACCAAAACAGGACAAAGGTGACAGTGATTGTGATGGGAGGGGGAAGGGTTCCAGTGAAGGCCTCTCTGATGAGGTGACCTGTGAACACTGATGTGAAGAAAGGGGGAGAGCTCTCCACATGGATAGCTGGGGGCACTGTTTCCAGCCAGAAGAAGAGCAAGTATAGGGACCTTGCAGAGGGAACACGCTTGGTTCATTACAGGAACCGCGAGGGGGATGGGGCGACCGTCGTCGGCATCTGAGTGAAGAGGAGATGTGTTTAAGGTCAGATCACACAGGCTTTCTGGGTCCTCTTAAGAACTCGAAAATTTCAGGGAAACTGTGGATTAACTTTAGGAAACCTCATGATGCTCATGTGCCTCATGATGTCAGTTCCTTTAATGAACAATACTGGGTGGTTTGAAATGGTGCCATTAAGCGCCCTTGTTATTTTCCTGTCAAGATAACCACCGTATTGCATGCAGTTGAGGGCTGTCAAGTCGCTCCTGATTCATTTCTTTTAGTTATGTTGGTTTTGTTGTTGCTTTTAAATAATAACTAGTACATATTGAGCACTCACTCTGTGCCAGATACAGGCATTGTCACATGCTTTATTATATCAATCTTTAAAGTAACTCTTTCTAACAACTATTATTATATATGCCTGTGCTACAGATAAGAACGTGAGACGTAGAGTTTAAGAAAATGACCAAGTAGGATTCTGTATTCATACCTGTCTTTCTGACTTGGAAAAAAAGAGCTTGTAAGCACTCTGTTAGGTGACTCCCTTGGTGCAAACTCAGCTGGTGTCCTCAGATTCCTGACCTGTCATAAGAGCAGCACGGAAGCATCTGCTTTCTCGCTTTCTCGGAGTTCCATTTACTGCAGGCATGCTGTAGGCTTGGCTTTGTAGTCACTAACTCATTAACTTGTTTAGAAATATTTATATTAACCTATTTATTCTGGAGGGAGACTAGTTATCAGTACATTTAAAAGTACTTTTTTTTTCTGAGTTTGTCCAAGGGTATAAAAATTCACCCAGAGGTTCTAAAATCTGATAGGTCCCACCCAGCCATCTCTTTGATCGACATCAATTGAGCACCCACTGTTCATACACACAAACGTCCTCTGGGTGGGTTTCTGTCCTTATTAGACCTATGATCGGGTGGGGGATATAAAACATTCTGTGAAATGACTCCAAGAGCAAATGTGACAGAGGTATGAACAAAAGGCTGCAGGCATTCCGGGAGGTGGGAGGGGAGAAGTGGGTTTTCATGACCCCAGGAAACAGAGAAAGTGTCCTGGAGAGTGCAGATTGGACAGGTAGGTTGGCAGCGGAGCCCTGCACAGGGGCGGAGCCCTGCACAGGGGCGGAGCCCTGCACAGGGGCGGAGCCCTGCACAGGGGCGGAGCCCTGCACAGGGGCGGAGCCCTGCACAGGGGCGGAGCCCTGCACAGGGGCGGAGCCCTGCACAGGGGCGGAGCCCTGCACAGGGGCGGAGCCCTGCACAGGGGCGGAGCCCTGCACAGGGGCGGAGCCCTGCACAGGGGCGGAGCCCTGCACAGGGGCGGAGCCCTGCACAGGGGCGGAGCCCTGCACAGGGGCGGAGCCCTGCACAGGGGCGGAGCCCTGAGTGGGAGGAACCGCACCGAAAGGTCCAGGGCTGTCCAGGAAAAGAGTGGGAGGGCCTGGTGTGAACTCGCGATCTACAGCCCAGGTCTGTCTGAGGGCAGGGTGAACCACGAGCGCCTGCTCTGAAGAATATTAGATCTACAGCGGCTTTAGACCTCACCAGTGGTTGGCAAACGTTGTTTGAAGACCCAGAAAACTTAGTTTTAGTGAGAGAGCACGCAGCAGACAAATGGAAGGCTGCGCCACAGGTCGCAGGCCCAGCCCTCAGCCCTTCCTCTCCTGAGAGTCTCAGGGGGTCAGACAGAACCGGCAGGGGCTCCAGAACAATGCTGAGACACGGGAGAGTACAGGTTCAGAGAGGTAAACCCATTTACTCAAGGTCACACAGCAAGTTAGCATGGGTGCCGGTAACAAGACAGGCTAGCACCTGCTCGGCCAGCATAATAGAATAATTGAGTTAAAATCTATTGAGTGCTTCCTACCGGCTGGGACTGTGCTTGGTGTCTGCTCATGTCTCCTTTACTTCCTGCGTATTCCCTCTGGTGTCATTTTTATGGTTCTTTCACACATGGAGAAATGGAGTCCTCCCCTCTTAGAAATCACTTTCCAAAGGGCAGGAGTGAATTGCTGAGCTCAGGAAACGTCAGTAGTTCTAAGGAATTATTTTTCGCCCTCTGTAGTTCTTTGTAGTTTTTACATGATGCTCACAGTAGGGCAGCCTCATTCAGATATTTGTGTGGAATGTATAGTATTTTACCAAAGCATAGTTTTTTTTGGAAATGCCACAGGATATTTTGTATAGGAAATGCAAATCCAGCTCTGGTCTCTGTTAATACCAATAAGGTCCCAGCTTTGCTGAAACCAGGCTTGAGATCCTCTCTGTGGAAAGCATTCTAATACAGGGTGATGCTCCATTTTCTGGCCTCATGCAAAAATCCAGCAAGGCCAAGTTAGTCCAGGCTAGTTCTCCCCCTTAGTGAACTGCCCGGGCCCTTTGCCCTGTCACCTGGTAATTCACGGGTTCCTGGAGTGTGAAGCCCTGCCAGGAGCAGCACCATCCTTTCCTCCTCTGCCCGTGTGCCTGTCACTAATTCTCTTAGTAGGCATTACCTTTCACCATAGAGCTTCCAGCAGGAAAACTCCTCCAGGTGAATAAGGCTGGTTTGCGGTTTGTTAGGAATTGGCACCTCCTGATAAAGAGAGAGAAGGGCACCCATGTCACCCTGCCAGTGCCCCGAACCTGAACCTGAATCAGGGTGAGGCTCCTTACCACCCTCACTGATTCACAGCTCACGTTGATCGGATTTGTTACTCTGCATTTTTGTAGAGACCACTCGTGCTGAGAGTTTGAGAGCTCAAAGTGTCTGGAAGAAAACAACACATAATGTAGAACTATCCATCCTCTAACTGCTTTATTTAGAGCCGTGCTCACATTGCTGAATGGAAGTAAGATGAGTTCTGCAGGTGGGGGCCAATCTTACAATAACATGGCCAGTGCCTAGCAGGGTGCCTGAGGCATAGCAAATGCCCAATTGATATTTAAAGAATAATTGGATAGTTAATGTGTGGGTGGATGGATAGATGAGGTACATTACACATGTGACACTGTGTGTCTTAGTTTATATATAATCAGTATTATCAAAGATGGCCTTCAAAATGAATTTGCATTACAATTCCTGTTTTCTGTCCCCTGCCAGTCATTTGCAAATTTTGTGTCCTGAAGCTGGAAGATTGGGAAGGGAAAGCTCTATGGAGGTGACCCAACCCCACAGCTTCTTAATGGCCCCGAGGACCCATCACACCCAGTTCATAACCTACCCCACCCCATCCTCTGCTCCTAGGGGACACATTAGACAAAGACTTGCTATGTCTCCTCTGAACAGTAGATGATTCTTGGTCTCTAAAATAAGGACAACAGAGTCTGGGACTTTCACACAAGGGATAACTGAACTGAACTGAAGTACCCCGGAAGCTAGTGACGCCTATAAGAAAGGAGCAGATTACACCCATTCCTGTCCTCAGGGATCTGTCAGCGGCCCTGGGAGGGTTGGCATCCCTGTCAGAGCAGAGTGGCATGACGCCCGCGGCCGGCGCTGGCAGGACGCCTGCTTCCTTGGGTGATTCACTGAATTAATCACTGCTCCGTCTGCACTTGCTCATAGTAGCAGTCTTCTCTCCAATAATCTTTCTAGTTAGTAATGCATACCTTATTTTAAGCACTTCAATATACCAAAAGAAACATTTATGCAAATCAGGGGCATTGATGTCAGTCAAAAGACATTTATTAAGTGCCTATTGTTTGCAAGGCAACAATCACTTTACCAAGGAATTCCCTGACTTTCAAAAGCAAGTTTAAAAGGGCATTTAAATACGATTTGCTTTATCACATTTAGTTATTCAGTTAAACACACTCTCTAGGAATGAATAGATTTCTTAGGCTGATGAATTTTACCCTGAAAATAGGCAAGAGAGTGAAACTAGCATGTTTGCCAGTGATAAAGGTAGAGGTTCTACAGAGGGAGCCGCTGGGAGCAGAAAATCCAAAGCCAACCGCTCTCCTTGAATCCTGGCTCCAGCACTTTTCAGTGCGTGACCTTGGGCGAGTCACTTAACCTCTGTGCACTGTCATTTCCCTGTCTGCAAAACATGAACTCTAATGTTCCTACCACGTCAGGGTCATGAGCTTTATGTCGAGCACTTATTTAAAACAGGTCTTGGCAGGCACACAGTAGATTCCACATGGGTGTAACCTATTATTTTGTCCAGAAATTACTCTGTTGCTCCATATTCCCCTGTACGAACCCCGTTCCAGAAGTTAGAATTGCTGGTTGGATCATTGTGTCAAACTTGGGATAGGCAGTCACTGTCTCAAGGGGAGGTCAGGTTGCCTGCCCAGTCCCTCTTCTACTCCTCCCCTGACCATTACATAACCAAAATCTACTCAATAGTTGCTGCTCTGTTTTTGCAGAATACAATCAGCATGTAGTGCAAAGTAGAATTGCTAATCCTGCTTTTGGGGATTTTCTGGTTTAAAAGGAGACTTAAACCTTTCAATAACAAGTACGATTGAGCTATTGGTGACCTTATATCTTTTTCATGACTCACTGACATCTGGTCATGATCTCAGCTCTGGGCTGGGATATGTACCCTTATTCTGTCTCCGCCTAATTCCAAATCCTAAAGAAAAACTGGAATTGAAGAGAAGTGTGTACCTGTTAGAATTCAAAAATTGCTGTGTTCTGCTGGTAAACCGTCTTATTGGGCACTCACAAGGCACAGAGTACACCATGGGCTATGGAGGTGACAAAGTAATGAAGGATACGGGTTCACAAACCTTTGATCTGGAAACGGGCAGGGGAGATGCCAGACTCATGTGAGTGTCCTGGCAGACTTCCCAAATTCCATTACTCAATGTTTTCAAATGGGGAAAAGTTATTTTCTGTGGCTTATTTCTGAACCCAAAAGCATAATTTATGGCTATTAGATAAAGGGCTCAGTACTAGGTGACCCACTAATCATGTATAAGAGTGGGGTTTTTTCCTTGCTTGTCCCTTCTCCCACCAGGCCACCTTAGACAAAGGGAAAGGCTCTTTGTGGAACTCAGGTTCCTAATGATGTCCATGGAACCCTTGGAAATTGTATGCATGAGTGTGGAGATATCTTGACCCACCCCTCCCCCCCAGAGAAGTACATAATTTTCATTAGATTTACAAAGTATTTTTGAACTAAAACAGTAAGAACTACTGGTGTAGAGTGCACGAGGGCCCACTGAGCAAATCCTGCCTCCCAGACCATTTTGTATGATCTGCAAGTTTGCATAATTTTTACATTTTTGAATGGTTTAAAAGAAAAATCGAAAGAACAATCATACTTTATAATATGTAAGAATTATATCATATGAACTTCGCCCTGGCAGGTTGGCTCAGCGGTAGAGCGTCAGCTCAGCGCGAATGAAGTCCAGGGTTTGATTCCTGGTCAGGGCACACAGGAGAAGCGCCCATCTGCTTCTCCATCCTTCCCCCTCTCTTTCCTCTTTCTCTCTCTTCCCCTCCTGCAGCCAAGGCTCCATTGGAGCAAAGTTGGCCCCGGGTGCTGAGGATGGCTTCATGGCCTCTGCCTCAGGCGCTAGAATGGCTCCAGCTACAACAGAGTGAGGCCTCCGATGGGCAGAGCATCGCCCCCTGGTGGGCGTGCCGGGTGGATCCCAGTGGGGTGCATGCGGAGTCTGTCTCTCTGCCTCCCTACTTCTAACTTCAGAAAAAGACAAAAAAATTATAAAAAGAAGAATTATATGAACTTCAAATTTCAGCATATCCTTGGATCCCAGCCACACACATTTGTTTTACTTTTTTTTTTTTTTTTTTTTTTTTTGAGAGAGAGACAGGAAACAGTATGTGCCCTGACCAGGGATCACTTCCGGACAATGCTCCCACCAACTGAGCTATCTGGCCAGGGCTTACATTTGTTTACTTACTACCTCTGAAAGGCAGAGTCGAGTAGTTGCCAAAGAAGGAATGTGGTCCACAAAGCTTAAAATATTTACCATCTAATCCTTTACTAAAAGTTTTCTGACCCTTTGTCTAAAAAGTTAATTTCAAAAAGTTTGATTTTCTATCCTGTGTTTCATTCTTCCATTCCCTTTGCAAGTGTTATATATTCCCTGTCAGATCTATTTGCCTTTCCATTTCCTTATTTAACACCTCTGCACTGGGCACAATGCAGAAGAACTAGACTAGCTGAGGCGCCCTCGCTCCTGGGCATGCAGAGAAGCATTAGCACTCTCAGACCCTGCAGCCCGGTGCACAATCCTGGTGGGCTCGGTGTGGAAGGAAGGGGTTTCCCGGAAATCATCAAGGACAGGTGATATTTGAGTAAAACCTACACGACTTAGAACATGGCAGTCATTGCAAACAGGACAGGCAAAACAGAGGAGGGCAGCTGGGAAGCCTCAGAGGATGTTCGTTGAATACCAGCCAGCTGTGCAGACCAGCAAGTGATATCGGCTCTTACTTAATAAGCAAGAGAAACAACTGAAGTGGAGGGGAGCCCCAGGGTGAAGGGGGTTGGTCTTTTTTCAGTATCTGTCACCTGTATGAGGAGAGCCTAGAGGCCCTCTTTTCCCTGGGTTGAACACATTGTGTCCCCAGCCATAAGAAGGGGGGTGGTGAAGTGGTGAGGGGTTTAAAGTTTTTTAGCCAGAACCTGATCTATCCTAAGTGCTCAATAAATGTTTGTTGTTTGATTTGTTATAAAGTACTGTACTTAAATCTGTGGGTTACATAGAGACACCAAGCCCAAATGAATTTTTGAGGAGTTTATTAATTAGCCGGCTAGCTACATGGGGCACAATCCCAAATCATGTAGAAAGTCCCTACCATTCTGTGGCTGATTTTATAGACCAAATCACATACCGGTTGGGGTGGGTAAGGAGGGGCTTGTGATCCCTTTGTCTAGAGCAGTGGTAATCAATCTGGTCCCTACCACCCACTAGTGGGCGTTCCAGCTTTCATGGTGGGTGGTAGCGGACCAACCAAAGTATAAATAAAAAGATAGATTTAACCATAGTAAGTTGTTTTATAAAGATTTATTCTGCCAAACTTAGCAAAAATCTGACATAAAATACTTGGTAATTATTAATATATGCTTTAACTTGCTGTATCTCTGCTTTATAAATTTTATAAAGTAAAATTACTTCCTTACTTTATAAATCACCATTACTGTGGAACCAGTGAGCAGTTAGAAAATTTTACTTTTTTTTTTTCCTGAAGTTGGAAACAGAGAGGCAGTCAGACAGACTCTTGCATGCGCCCAACCTGGATCCACCCGGCATGCCCACCAGGGGGCAATGCTCTGCCCATCTGGGGCGTTACTCTGTTGCAACCAGAGCCATTCTAGTGCCTGAGGCAGAGGCCATAGAGCCATCCCCAGCACCCGGGCCAACTTTGCTCCAATGGAGCCTTGGCTGCAGGAGGGGAAGAGAGAGACAGAGAGGAAGGAGAGGGGGAGGGGTGGAAAAGCAGATGGGCGCTTCTCCTGTGTGCCCTGGCTGGGAATCGAACCCGGTATTCCTGCATGCCAGGCCGACACTCTACCACTGAGCCAACCGGCCAGGGCAGAAAATTTTACTACTAACAGAGATACAAAAGTGGGCGGTAGGTATAAAAAGGTTGACTACCCCTGGTCTAGAGGTATCCATTACTCTCCTGACTTTAGGATTGGAGGGTGAGTCAGAGTGTAGGAATTCTTAAATAAGGTACATAAACATTCTTTTCTAAAGGCTTTTAAGAAAAGAGAAGTGAAGGGATTCTTAGATGAGTTCTATCTTCCTTGCTCTGTAGTTAAATTATGACTTATCCGACCCAGTTGTTCTTGCAAGCCAGGAAGCTCCTGCATTCTTCTCTCTCCATTCTCCACAGAAAGGAAGGGGCAAGAAACCTAACCTTTCTTCTTTAGAATGGCGTTGCCAATACTAAGTTTTATAGTTCTTTGGCACCTTATCACAGATTTAGTGTCTGTGAAGGGAATGAAACAGGAAGTGATGTGTGAGCGCTAAGGAAGAACAGCGCTATTTAGGCCAGAAAGGACAGCGTAGGTATTTTCCTTTTTGTAAATTCTGCATTCCACAGAACTTATTTTTCTTTTCCAAGTGAGAGAAGGGGAGATAGACAGACTCCCGCATGTACCCCAACCAGGATCCACCTGATAACAGCTATCTGGGGCCAACGCTCTGCATATCTGGGGCCATGTTCGCAACTGAGCTGTTTTTTCACACCTGAGGCAGAAGCTCCACGGAGTCATTCTCAGCTCCTGGGGCTAATGTGCTCAAACTAGTGGAGCCATGGCTGTGAGAGGTGAAGAGAGAGAGAGAGGGGGGTAGAGAGAGAGGGGAGGGGGAAGAAGCAGATGATTGTTTCTCTTGTGTGCCCTGACCAGGAATCAGACCTGAGACATATACAAGTGGGCTGACACTCTACCACTGAGAAAACCAGCTAAGGCCTACAGAACTTTATTGAGGGCTTGTTTTATGCAGGTATTCTGCTAGGTCCTGGGGGTGTCCTGTGCATAAGAGAGCTGTGGCCCTGCCTCAGAGAGCTTGCAGTCCACAGAGTGACAGGGGAGGGAGAGGCAGAGCCTGTGAAGGAAAGAGGGAGGGACAGTTTTAGAGCATTTGTGAGGGAGGGAGTACCGCCACTTAGTCAGACTGGAAGTGGAGGAAGAAAGAATTCCTTTGGCACCCTTCTAATGAAGGGAAGTAGGCTGATATGAGACTGTGGAAAGGAGTGATTTAAGAATTGTTACACTGGAATGCAGCATAATCAAATGTCAAAATAACCTAGAGATGTTTTCTCTGAACATATGTACCCTGATTTATCAATGTCACCCCATTAAAATTAATGAAAAAAGAATTGTTACATGAAATCACAATGTCAAGTAGAGAGAGCAAATAAAATAAAATATAGAGCAAATAGCGTTAGAGAGGCTGGCAGAAAAGTAGTTATGAATTCCATGCATCTCATAACAAATCAAAATGTAGTTCCAAAAACTTTTAAAGGTATGTGTGGGGGAAGGATGGACTTCCAGACATACCCCCATTTGTATAAATTTACTTTAGAATACCAGAGGGTTTCCGAATTTCTTCAAGTCATTCACATTTTGACTCTTGAGAATATTTTCAGAATATAATTATTAGATTTTCAGAGTTTGTAGAAAGCTGAGTCAATTTTTCCTCTTTTGAAAATGAAATTGATACAAAGGGCAGCTATAGTTTCACCCAAGTAAAAATTTTCTAGAGAAGCACATCAAAATACCAGAAAACACTCAAAATTCAATCAGGGTTAATGGCTTCATGGTAATGTTCCCACGAGACAGAAAAAGGGATGGGAAAATGTCCTTCTTGATTCCCTGTCACTTCCCAAAGCCAAGTTGAAGACTTGAAATATCCCAAGTCATGGAGTTGAGTTACGTATGCTAAACCACATATGACGCTAGCTGAATTTTTTTCTGTCTGATTTATTTTAACTTCCATTTAAAGTTAAATTATACTTTGAGCTTAAAAAAAAAAAGAAGGTAAAACGTTATGGTGTTGAAGTAACTTGTAGAAAATTTTTATAAAAATCAATTTGAGTCAAACGAAGGGTACACCTGCAAGCAAGATCCCAATAGATGGAGAAAACTGCTTCAGAGATTGGAAGTTTTTAGCTTCTTTATGTCTTTGGAAGAGTACAGAAAGATGGGAGAAAGTAAGGCAGGACAGTGATTAAAGTACAGGATAGCTAACAAGATTGTGGGCCCTTTTGAGGGTGGTTTTGTTTCTAAGGAGTCTGAAAAGAAACATTTCAAAGGTGTGTTAACCTAGATGCACACTAAAACAATGGACAGGGCTTGCTCGAGACAAAGATAAACCTTTTACTAGAGAAGTTCCATGTCAGGAATTTATGATCAGCTCACTCTGTGAGGTTACTTTCCACAAAACCACATTTTTGTTCACAATGATAGTATTAAATGCTTTCAGCAACCATTTAAAATTGTATTCCCATTAAGATTCATTGCATTGAGTAAAATGTCTACTTGTATTCAGATCTGGAAATAAGTATTCTCCCCTTCCTTCCTTCTTTCCTTCCAGGGATCACTACTTGTGTGATGTGACATGGGTAAGCAAAGAAAGGATATCTTTGCAGTGGCTCCGGAGGACTCAGAACTATTCAATAATGGATATTTGTGACTATGATGAGTCCACTGGAAGATGGACTTGCTTAGTGGTAAGGCTAAGTGGGATGTTCTGCTCTTAAAATTACACGTCATCCTCAAAGGGCTATATGCAAAAACAGGGAGAGAGTGGATATTTGAGAATCAGGAAGTCAAGTTTGAGTTTCTATTCTTTCCAACTCTTTGACCCTGAGGCAGTAAGTCTGGACTAATTTTTTAATAACTGATATCTGGTGGTGCTTCTATTTCACTTTCATTCACTATTCACACTGTTTTAGTTATGGATACTATTACTTGGGAAAGTGGTGATTGGAAACCCAGAAGATAGTATTTGTGTATGTGTGTGTGTGTGACAGAGACAGAGACACAGAGAGAGGGACAGATGGGGACAAACAGACAGAAAGGGAGAGAGATGAGAAGCATCAATTCTTTCTTGCAGCACTTTAGTTGTTCATTGATTGCTTTCTCATATGTGCCTTGACCGAGGGGTTATAGCAGAGCGAGTGACCCCTTGCTCAAACCAGTGACCTTGGGCTCAAGCTAGTGAACTTTGGCTTCAAGACAGTGACATTTGGGCATAAGCCAGCAACCCCATGCTCAAGCTGGGGAGCCCATGCTCAAGCCGGTGACCTCGGGCTTTCATACATGGGTCCTCTGCACCCCAGTTCGATGCTCTATCCACTGCACCTTCACCTGGTCAGGTGATAATATAGAATTTGATGTCAAAATATAAAAGTCTGAGAGGTCCAGGCTCTGAGAGGTCAATAAAGTGTGTTTCCATAGAACCATAGAGAAAATTCAAGGAATAGGGTATGACAAGCTGAATATATGAAACAAAGCAAATATCAAGAGGCTACAAATCTATACCATACCATGACTATCTATAAGCAGTAAATAGTTTAGAATTTAAATAGTTAACTACCAGTCTGAAGGTGGCAACACTGAAGCAAATGCAACCATCAATCCAACCTTGAGGTGCTGGCGGTGGGGTAGGGTCCAGCCAGGCTGGGGGATCAGGGATAAAGCTCGTTTGGAGCAAGTTCCGCAGGAGGAGTATAGCCTAGTGGTAGTTTGCTGGCATAAGTCAGGGACACCTCTACAAACTGTTTTCCTGGTAATGGGCTCTATATTCCTACCCTTGCTGTTACCATCCTGTTTGGGCACAGAACAGAGTCTTACTTCAGAAAGTTTGGCCATATCGTATCTTGATTCATTTCTTTATTTCTTTATGCAAAAAGCATTGAACATCTGTTATGGTCCAAGTTCTGTGATAAGCACTAAATATTAGAAGAAAGTGAGGGAGGGAGTGAGGAAGGGAGGGAGGCATGGAGGGAGGGAGGAAGGGCAGTAGGGAGGAAAGAAGGAAGGAAGAAAAAAAAGGGAATTAGCATAGCTTTCCCAAAATGTTTATGTTCCAGTAAGGAATGCCATTGTACAAATCAATAATAATAGTTACCATTTCTTGAACACTCACAGGAGTCACACACTGTGAGGACTGAGGCTCGGTGAGGTTAGGGAGCTTGCTCAAGTCATACAACAGCCAGAATATAAACTGTAAAACCCAAGTTCTTTGCTTCCTGCCAATTAAACCATCCTAATATCAGTATATGTGTCCTAAAGGGGTATAAACAAGGCATAAGGAATGTAGTTCAAAGGAATATGATTAACTTATCTGAGGGCAGAAACAATGGGATGGGAGATGATGCGGGAGAGACCTGGAGCCTTCTGGAGTAAGTTACCATATGCTGGGCAGATAAGGGCATAAAAGTCCTATGAGTAGAATCTGTGCAGTGTGAATAGTTTGGAGCATGGGTCCCCAAACTTTTTACACAGGGGTCCAGTTCACTGTCCCCCAGACCATTGGAGGGCCAGACTATAAAAAAAACTATGAACAAATCCCTATGCACACTGCACATACCTTATTTTAAAGTAAAAAAACAAAACGGGAACAAATACAATATTTAAAATAAAGAACAAGTAAATTTAAATCAACCAACTGACCAGTATTTCAATGGGAACTATGCTCCTCTCACTGACCACCAATGAAAGAGGTGCCCCTTCTGGAAGTGCGGCGGGGCCGGATAAATGGCCTCAGGGGGCCACATGCGGCTTGTGGGCCGTAGTTTGGGGACCATTGGTTTGGAGCCTGCAAGATCCAGGGGTATATAGGAGTAAGGGTTGAAAGACAAGGACAGTAGTGAAAATTGAAGGTAAAGATCCAGACTAAGGCTCAGGTGCAATTCTGGAGAGTTTGGTTATCTTGTAACACATGGGAACTATTTCAAGCTTTTAAATAGGAGACGGTCATAATGACATAGAGTTATCTGTTGACAAATGAGGTAGGCTGGGGGTTGAGCAGCATGGAGAGCTAGGTGGATGGATAGAAGACAAGCAGGTTCTCCCACAGGAGATCAGGGCAACGGACCAAGGAAAGTGTGCAGCTATAAACTAGAGCAATAGTGGTAGACAAGGACAAGAGAAGTCAAGGACCTAGATGGTAGAGGCTGAGGGGGAAAGTGACCATCCCCTCAAAAGAGTAGGAATCTATAATGATACCCAGGTCTCTGGTTTGAGAGAATTGGCCACTAATCGAGAGAATAATGAAGGAGTAAGAAAACAGTAGTCGAATGGAGGAAAGATAATGAGATTATCCCCAGTTCTGTACAGCAGGTGGGTATGGACCCAGGACAGAGCTTTAGGTGAGAGAGGTAAATGCTATAATGTAATTGCACAAAAAATACTAACGTAGATACAAATATACAAATGGAGAAAGTTTTAAATTGTTTTAAGTGCAACTTTACTTATATTACCACAAATTATAAGTGAAGAATTGAATTTATGTCTCACTTCTCTTTAAAATAGTGTCTTTGCTTTTTTCCCTCCCTAGGCACGGCAACATATTGAAATGAGTACTACCGGCTGGGTTGGAAGAGTAAGTATTTCAGAGTTATGGGTTTGTCTGTAGATACTCAGAGATATTTAATATTTAGATATATCAAATGAGGACCCAATGTTATTTTTTCATAATAGAGATATTTCTTGACCCGTCTCTCAGAATATTTAAATGCTCCTTGCAGAGATATCTTTTTATAGAGAATCTATAATATATTCAGTTGGAAAAAGTAAGGGGGACAAATGGAAAATCAATGAAGAGCACACACTTGAGCTTGCCAAAAGGCCAAGAAGCAGTAATGAAGAGGAGACAAAACAAAAAAAAGCATACTCTAGGCAAATTATAGCTCCCGATTTGTTAAAACCAACCACTGCTGAAAGGCAGCCAAGATGCTGACTGTGCTCCTTGACCTCATATTTGAAGTTATTTGCTTCAGAGTCAGAAAGCATGATGTGCATCCACAGCCTGCACGAATGCAAAAAGCGAAGTGACTACTCTGTGCATCCAGCAGAAATTCAGCAGCACACACTTTGTGCCCCCTGCAGCTCTCTGGAGGAAATCCTACTTATGTGGGTTCACACTGTGATAGACCCCAGATGCAGAGCTTTATCCAAGAAAGCACAGTGACCCTCAGAGACTGCTCAGGCTTTTCACTCCCAACACGCTACGTCTTGGGCAGAATCTCCCAGCACATTGCTATACACCATGGAAGTTGATGAAGGCACCTCTTGTGAAAGATGAAGAGTGCATCTCACCTGATTTTTATGACCACTTCTGTTAAGCCCCCTTTAAGAGAAAAACAAAGTGACATAAAACATGTCAAGATTTCGCATCTCGTTGGGTATTGGTGTGAGGTCCTCTGGTTCAGGAACATGGCCCCTTCCAGCTGGGCTGGGAGCTCCGATAGCATTCACACGTCCTTTTTCTTCAGGCATTGATTGGGCAGAGGGGAGAGGTTTGCCAACATGAAAAGTGGTTTCCTCCATGGCAAGAGACATGCTACACTTCCTCACGACTCTCTGAAAAAAATATGTTTTTTCCTCTCTGTATTTAACCAGACAGATGCCACTTTTCACACATTTCTACTAGGCACAACTCCATCCAGGGGAAACAGGGAAATGTATTAAAAAGATAAGGCTGTGAACACAGGTCTAGAGAGGGGAATGTGTTTCAGAGCTCTGTAATGAGAACACCAAGTGTACTGCACGCCTCAGCTTGCTCCCTAAATGAATTCGCTTTGAATCGCTAAATAGAACAAGGAAGCATTTTTCTTCATTCCCCAAATGGGAGCTGATGAAATAGGAAACATCGAGGGTGAAGTGAACCAACAATTTTAAAAGACCATCTCCTACCTGCTCTCAAATGTATGAAGGAAATCAAAGTTGTAAAGTGACATATTCCTTTCAGGCTGGGTTACTCTTCTGCTTAAACTACGTTATGTTCTGAGAACTATCTTTATTGAACTGTAAAAAAATGAAAATTTTGTGCTATATTTTCATACAACTGTTTTTTTTAAACTGTTGATATTATTTAGTAAAATGAAAAGGCTTAAAATAAAATAATAACTATATAAATGTTTCTGTACTGGAATACTTGACACATTTCTTAGGGTATCTAGTTCAGAAATGGTTAAACACTTTCTGACTTTCAAAGAGAAATCTGTGTAAAAGACTGGCAAAAAGAAAAGAAATCCTCAAATTACAAACCACCTCCAACCTGAAAAAGTCAAAAATAAAATTAGCTTCTTTCAAGAAAGCACATTTGTACCGTTGAGGAAATTTCCTTCTTGAAACTGAAAGGCTAATGCTAATTTTTGCACACTTAGAGCCAGATCAGTTATCCTCCAAAGAGAGATATCCAAGAATAACAGTAACCACCTCACTGCACGGAGTAGCCTCTGTAAGCCTCTCTGTGCATTCCCGCATTTAATTCTCACAGAAGAATTCTTTAGGAGTTAGATCTTTGTGTCTGCATTTTCTAGAAGGAGAATTCTCTTTTGAGACGCTCTGGGTTCATTTGGCAAGTAAATGAAGCATGGGCTACAAACATGGGTGTTGCAATTTCTAAAACTAAAGTTGGTACTGAGATGAGACTAATGTGCTCTAACATGTTTTCATTTTCTATTACTGTCTAGTTTAAGCCTGCAGAACCTCACTTTACCTCTGATGGGAATAGTTTCTACAAGATTGTCAGCAATAACGAGGGCTACAAACACATTTGTCTTTTCCAAATAGATAATCAAGTAGTAAGTATTCTTACACAATTTATCTCAGGTTGATCTTTTTTTTTTTAAACCAACTGAAGAGAGAGTCCATTGATAAAAACGGATTAATGTGTACAAATAAATAAAGAAACTAATTCAAATTCCTCGGTGGTACCTGGAATAAGGTGGATGGGGTGGGGAGACCCAAGAAAAAGACCTGAGATTATTGAGATTGTCCGAATTCCTGTTGTAAATTATTTAATCCTCCTCTTAACCTTGATTAGAGAGAGTCTAATCAACCTCTTTTTAAAAAAATCCCATCAGGATTGCACATTTATTACATCAGGACCCTGGGAAGTCATCAGGATAGAAGCCGTTACCGATGACTACCTGTGAGTATTCTAGGATATAAACGTACTTGTAATCATGCCCTCTCTCAGCCCAGAAATAGGGAAAATTTTTGTAAAAATAAAGAGTAGTCTGTTTGGAATGTGTTCAGTACATTTTTTTTCTTTTTAACATAAGGAAGCCTTAATGATTTTCACATACGCTCAGCAGATTTGATTCCTTGCCACCAAGCAGCTCTACCTCTTGCTCTTACCTGCTTTATATCAGAAGAGCTGGAGCCTCTTTTTAACCATCTCGGAACACTGAGCCAGCAGCACCCAGGGGCATTTTGTTAAAATCAACTGGCACTGGATTTTTGGAAGGCTTGGAGAGGCTGTTTTATCTGTCCCTGTCTCGGCCTTACTGGAAAACAGAAGACTTTACACAGGTTGTCAGCTAGCACAAGTTGTTAGGAAAGGGAGCATTAGTTTTCATTAGAATCTCAGGCACGTTTATAATTCTTTATTGGTCTCATCACAGAAGAATGTGGCCACTGCTCAAAGCAGTTTTGAAGGTCCCCTTTAGCAGTGGCTCTGCTGCTCTCAAGAAGACGGAGCTGCTGCCATCTAGTAGTTTGTGCTATAAACCAGAAAATATGGAAAACCGTATAGACAAATGGGCTCTCAACGTGTTAATTGTTCAGTTAAATTTTTCTTACAAAAGACTTACTTTGAGATTTACTTGCCACTTTAGTTAAGGGAGAAATCCCTGCATTCAGATATTTTAGTCGGTTAAATAAAAAGAATCTCCTATTTAGAGATGATGGGGGAAAATGGCTTCTGGGGGCACAGGGGTAGGGAAGAGTGATACAGAGAGGCTAAGCACTGATACACACACAGATGAGCACTAATGCTTGGTGTTGAGTTAAATGCAGTGTACTTGACTTTTCTTAAAAATATAATTAATCTATACTTCATTGATTTTCTTTCCAGATACTACATTAGTAATGAATATGAAGGAATGCCAGGAGGAAGAAATCTTTATAAGTAAGATTTCTATTACATTGTCTTGAGTCTTCTAAGCTGGTGAACAATTAATTTCTTGACTGTTTTAAGAGGACCTTGTCCTAACTAATATATTAAACTGAACTTATTCTTAAATGCTTTATTCTTTATAAATCAACCTGACATCAACAAAACAGAATGACTTCATTAGATATTGTGGTATTTCTAAACAATGGGAGGTTTGAGGTTCTTAAGAATCAATTAATGTATATTTTTTACTTTTAAAAGTTTTCGAGGATTGCTTTGGCATTCTGATATCTTGCAATATGATATTATTCAATTCATTGCTTTCATTTCTCCTTTAAGCAAACACTTAATTACCATCATTGGTTTTACAGAATCCAACTTAATGACTACACAAAGGTGATGTGCCTTAGCTGTAAGCTGAATCCAGAAAGGTGTCAGTACTACTCTGTATCGTTTAGTAAAGATGCAAAGTACTACCAACTGAGATGTTCGGGTAAGTCTGAAGCGACTACAGGGAGATAGGGAGGTGGCAGCTGGTACCCACAGTGTGTGTCTGAAGCAGCTCCCTCCATCCCCCAGAGTGGCAGCTTCTCCTCCCCTTCCTCTCCTAGCTAATGGTCCCTCCTCTCTTGCGACAACTTTCTTACCACCCTCCTTGCTCAGCATCTCCATCCCTGAAGTCTCTCCTTCTGTGTCCTGTTTAGAAAACATTCTTTCTGCCTCGCTCAGTTCTCTCCTTTTGAATCTGAAGAGTTTTTGCAATCATATAAGTCCTCTTTTCTTCCTTCACGTCTACATGGTGAGTTTATCACCTTTCCTTTCCTTCCAAACAAGAGGCTTGCTCTAGACTGAAAATGATCACACCCCAGAGCTTACGTATAACAAGGGCACTTCATCTTTATATATGCACATATTGTGGATTTTAAAATGATTACTTTATAACACTTGCTCTTTTAAATAAGAAAATGTGTGGGGATGGTGCCTGCTATCTAACTTGCTTAGTGCCCTATCTTCTGTTGCTATTGTTAGTACTGTTTTCTTTGTTATAAATGAAGAGACTTGGACAAGGAGGGGCAACATGACTTCCACAGGTCACACAGCTAATAAAGGCACAGTGACATTCAAACACAGGCCTCTGTCTCTCAAGCCCTCCACTAAGCACTGTACTAAATTACTTCTTCACAAAATGACAGAAAGAATCTGGATATTCTGGAAAGAACGGTCCCACACCAAAAAAGAGGGCTCCAAAACAGTTATCTGAAGCTTTGTTTACTGGCGTATTTTCTTTACTGTTCTATTTTTCTTTATGACTCTTCCCTATGGCTGTTTTCAGTCACTGTTTCCTGGGCATGCGTTTTATACGAAGCATTGGGCTAAAAGTTTTACATCCATGACCTTATTTGAGCCTTAAGGAAACTCTATAGTGTAGGTAATATTATCCTCATTTTATATGAGGAGATTGAAGCATAAGTATGTTGTCCTAAGCCACCCAGCAGGTAAGCCAGGATTCAGACCCAGGTCTGCATAACCCCTTCGCTGTGGTTCTGAGGAAGGTAAAAATTAGTATTATCGAACTGCATAAAATTAAACAGCTCACAAAATAGTTTTTCTAAATATTACCTTTCCTTCTGCAACTACCAAAGTTGGGATAAATAGTGAAGATCTGGCAGGGTGAGAAAGACACTGTTGCATGCCAGAAAGGAGTAGCTTATCCAAGTGGGGCACCATACCGCGGTGCTGCCCGGCTCCCAGGCCAGCCAGCCGCCTGGGGGCCGCAGGAGGGAGAGCTGCCCTCGCCAGGTGAGGTGGCTCCAGAGCTCCCCCCGAGGGGAGGCCTGGTGTGGTCCTCCCCGGATTGTAGATTAAGGCCAGGGAAGCAAGCACAGCAACTCTCCTGGTGGTTTAGTGCACAAATGAGGAAATCGGCACAGGAATGATAAGGCGCCCAAGGCAACAGTGGGGCCAGAAGTTCATTTCCTGTGGCATTCTCCTGAGCCCTGCGGCTTTCTGGTAATATTTCTCACGCTCAGACTCAAACTGCACTTATTTCAAGGGAGGAAAAACAGCTAACATTTATTAAGCCCCTTATCCACGATGATATTTATTCTATCAAAGTTAAACGGTATCAAAATTAAATTGTAGTAAATGTTGTTTAAAAAAGAATACTATGCTAAAATGTATTTTTCCCTGATTTTGTTAACAGGCCCTGGTATTCCCCGCTATACTCTGCATAGCAGCAGCAATGATAAAGGTATTTTCTTTTCTTTCACCATTTGTTGTTTAGGAAAGTGTGTGTGACTAGGAGGACCAACGGTCACTTAGGTTAATGGGATATATATCTATATATATCTATATATATCTATATATCTATATCTATCTATCTATCTATCTATCTATCTATCTATCTATATATATATATATATATATATATAGAGAGAGAGAGAGAGAGAGAGAGAGAGTCTTAACAATCACACTGAATACAAGTTTATAACCTGAAGCATGTATGGTCTCTTCAGTTAATTGCTCATTTGTTCATTATTGCTTTGCACAATCCAAATTCTTCACGTGGCAATGAATTACTGCTATCACAAATATTTGTTTAGAACTGAGAGTCCTGGAAGACAATTCAGCTTTGGATAAAATGCTGCAGGATGTCCAGATGCCATCAAAAGAACTGAACTTCATTATTTTGAATGAAACAAGTAAGTTCAATTTCTCTTGGAACAGAAACTTTTCATGAAAATATCAAGAAAAAATAAAACTAAATACAATAACTTGATCTGAAATTATTCACTTCAGAGTGTATATAAATCTAGTTTAAGGGTATTTTCACATGAAATAGTCTATCACAAAAACTACTAGTTTTATGTTCTTTTGTCTTAAAATACAGCATCATTTATCTCAATAGTAACTGTTCCACTATTGTCTTAAGTGTGTTTAACTTGATATCTTAATGTGCTTTACCTTAACCCAAAGAGATTAAAAAAAAAATCTAAGATGATTGTATGAAAAAATTAGAGGTGACTACAAAATGTTGAAACATCAGTTTCAGGAGAGAAATCTTAAAAATTTCCTAACCCCCTACACCTCAAAAGTTAGCCTAGTCTCTGGTCTGGGTGTTTGTTCATGGATTATATTCAGGGACCACTAAGTGTAATGGGGTTTTTTGAGTAAGAAATCTTGTCATTTGTTAATTTTTATTTGCTTGCTTATTTTTTTTCAGGGCTGACAACTTGTAAGAAAGGGGCAAGTCCGTCGGGATTTTAGATTTTTTTTTTTTAAATATAGGATACTAATAAAAAAAGACTCATCTAATTTTCAATAGCAGGAAAAGCACTAGAAAGTATAGGGTATTACTGAAGAACAGCTCAGAGCTGTGCTATCCGAACTGAGTGCATCCGAGGCACCTCGGACCTGTGTGTCAGCCTTAAACTGTCAAGGGCTCTGAGTTCTGGAGAGCTCCCTGACTGCCAGGTGCAGAAGGCACTGAAGACTGAGTTGTGATGTTCTATTTCAGTTGCTAAACAGTGGGGAGCTCCAGAGGGTTTAAGGGTCAAGGAAACCACACTATTGGATGGAGAACCTGATAGAGAGTGAAGGACAGAGCTGCCAGCTGTGGAGGGTTCAGCTGGGAGGTAACTGTACCATTTAAGCTCCAGGAAAGGAAGGCCCAGGGGCAGTCTAGGGGGAAGGAATAAAGTGGCATGGGACTGGCGATTAAACCCCCCTCCCAAAAAAACAGACTGCATCTTTAAAAAGGTGGAACTAAAACACTTCTAATCAACTAGTGCTCATTCAAACAAAAGAGAGATCAAATGGTGGGTTTGGCATCTTTAAAAAGGTGGAACTAAAACACTTCTAATCAACTAGTGCTCATTCAAACAAAAGAGAGATCAAATGGTGGGTTTGGCATATTCATTAAAAACATTATGATCAACTTGTAATTTAGAAATGTACTAGAGACTAAAATTTTTGTTCTTACTAGCACATGTAATCAAAAGGCATAAAATAATTAGTAAAATACAAATGGAAAACAAAGCTGTATAAAGATTTGACTGACTCTTGAACCTTTTTGTCATCAACTAAAATAATTGTAACCAAAAAAAAGAGATAAATGTGAAGAAGAAGCAGCTCTTGAGATAAGGAATTTCTTTCCCTGCAGGTTAAATTTGTTGAAGCTGGAGGTAATCTTATTAAAATATGAAACAATTCCATTTTTTTTATCTTTTAGATTTATTAGTCTAGGTCATCATCCTGAATTTGGGAGCAAAGTAAACTGATTCATTATTTAAGTCAAGCACAGAGAATTAAACAGATCTGCAAAAGATCACATAGAAAGAATATACACAACAGTTTGCTCCGTGTAAACCTGATTTCATGCTGTGAATGCACAGCTGAGAATGGGAACTCAGCTTTGCGGTCTGGGATAGCAATAAGAATTACAAAAATGTTATTAAATCAAAATTCTAAAATGAGAGTCAGGGCCAACTAAAAATCTTAAACATCTTCAAGGATATTCAAGAAGGGGAAAACATTTTGGAGACAAACTTAGAACATAAGCCATAAACAAACTAGATAAGTAAATCAGATGCCAAAGAACGGAATTATAAAAACAAAACATTAGCAATTCTAAAATGCACTTTTATCTTAGGCACTGATGCATTTAATAGATATATTAGAAACAACTTATTGTTTTAATATGAACTAGTATTTTAACCTAAAAGAGAATGGTTTTTTTTATTTCTTAAAATGCTGAATGCAAGCAGTTCATTTTCTTTACCTATTTTAATTTAACAAATTGTTAAACTCTAGATATGACTTACTAACAGATAAGGAACCAAAAGCATGTGCTAACCATTGTTCTTAATTCACTAATTGATCTTTCTCTTTGTTTAGAATTTTGGTACCAGATGATCTTGCCTCCTCATTTTCAAAAATCCAAGAAATATCCTCTTCTAATAGATGTGTAAGTACTCAAGAGGAGGGAATGAAAAAAGTTAACTATACTTATTTATTTATTTGTTTGTTTGTTTATATATTTATTTGATTGATTTATTTATTTTTGCAAAGTGTCACTGGCAAAAGAAATTAAGCAAAATGCATCCTTTCTCTCTTCCTGGGTCATTGTGCAGCTATTTTATTATTTCTTCCTCTATTTTGCAATCGCCAACCCAAACATGTATTTTCTACCTTCTTTCTAATGGAGATGGAAGACACTCTTCTTTCATCATAATAGTATATGGATTGTGTTTGGATTTCCCTGAACTCCAAGGGAATTCCAAAGGTATTCTAAGTCCCCGTTTTCACCCTTTCATTGTGGGCATTTTAATGAGGCAGATGGGTATTAACAGCCCTTAGAATTTCCTTACTCCCCGATTTGGCCAAAACATTTCCCATAATTGCCTTTGTTTCAATAGGACATCAGGTTTCTCTTTCTTTAGTTCCTGAAATATCACTGCCTGGTATTTTCCATTCCTCTTTTTGGTGAAAAGAACATATGTGATATAGGAAAGTATTCATTATAATCCAAACCTCTTCAAATCCTAGAGAAAAGTTCTGAAATCATAAGTTTTTGAGCAGTAACTGTGAACTCATGTGAATTGTAAACATGGGAGCTTTGTAAGATATCTTCGATAATTATTAAGAGTGCATTTAACTTTAATCCTTCTAAAATTGCTCTGACTTTGCCCACAATGCCACAGTGCCAGTGTTTCTCTCCTAACTTGACTCATTTCCTTTCTTAAAGCAAAACAAAACAATAAATGTGTTCAGTGCTTGCTGCATGCCAGATAATTTTGCCTAGTATGGCGAGTTCTATTGGGCCCATTATCCAGAGAGAAAACTGAAGAACATCACTTTTCTGTTGGTACTAGCCAATAAATAAATAAAGAAAACAAAGAAAAAGAAGAAGGAAGGGTGGATGTATTAGCATCAGACACAACCTTGTTACATTGTATTTACATTTTCATGTAAAAAAATTTAAAATCTCAAAGAAAGAGAAAGAGGTATTTTAAACTTCCAGATGTGCTATTTGATTTTCATTAAACCTAATTTTGACTATAGTGACACTAATTTGCTTTAGGTTTTAGCCCCAATCCTAAAAAAAGTGATCCTTTAGAAAGAGTGATACAGTATTTTATCTTCCTTGACTCCCCTGTAAGTAATGATTAGGCCTCTCCATTAAAAGAGTTTAAAAAAAAAAAAAGGAAAATTTAGTGCTCATTTCTTTTCAGTGATTTTCCTCTTCTTGTCCTTATATAGCTGAATCTTTGTTGTCTGTTTTTAAAAACAATGTTATAATGTTAGGGTGTATTAAATAAGTGGATACATAGCTGCTATTAAGGGAAGCTATTACTTTATCAAGTTTAATATCATTTGGAGGACCAAAGCATTCCATATGTTGCTAAAAAATGTGAACGTGCCCATAAAATGCATGAGTGCATTTCTCTTTTAAAAGTTAGAATGTTATAATATTTTTTTAGTTTATAATTATGGTAATACAACCATTTGTGTAAAACTAAAGTTCTTCTGAATGCCATCTCTAAGAAGAGGAAGCAAAGTGTTAGTAAAGGCAGCAAGCAAAACTTGTCCAAACCTGTGGGCGGCTGAGAAGAAATGGACTGGGGAAGAAAGTTATTGGAGAAGATCTGAGTCCAGGAGTCCTGTAGATGGTGCAAAGGTGACATATTTAAAGGAAAAGCAATGAGCAATCTAGTGATGGGTTAAGCTCTTGATTAACAAAGGGAAATGAGAAGGCTTGAGAGAGATTTTGCAAATATATAGCTGTATGTAGGGTAAGTTGTGGCTTGTGAAGACTGCAGATACAAGGGAGTGAAACTTGTTAGTAAAGAGAATGCTGAACAGCATACCTAATTTCCAATAGTCTCTTTCTTTTCCTTTGAAGTTTTAAAGAATCATGTTCATTCATACTTTGGTCCACTCTACAGTGTTTCAGAGAGCTGTATGTAGTGCACAACTTATTGCTAAGCAGTGGAGGAAATGCAATGTGTATCCTAGAGCAGTCAAAGTCCTTAAGGAGGTTCCAATCTAAGAAATAGATTTATAGTCTAACCATGTTGTAAGCTGAGAAGGAAAGATTTTTTTTAAAGCTGCATTTATTGTCATCTTCATTGTTTTTTCATAACATAACTCCCCTATCACAACTATTAGAGAATTTATTTCTTTGATTTCCAAGTTATATCTGACTTGGAAAATATGTTAGCCAATGAAGTCTGTTTGATAACAACCTTCAAAGATAAAATCAATGCCCATCTTTGAAGAAAACACACAACCATTATAGTCATGTTGGCAAGTTTTAGAAGACCCACTATGGACACCTGGGCAGCTCACATGGTTTCAGGCTCATGATCAGGAAAGAACAACATTTCTTGTCTACAAGGAATAGAAATACAATCACTCCTCATTTGATTCAGGAAAACCATACAAGCTAAATTTTGGGGTTTTTTTCCATAGGTACGGAGGCCCCTGTAGTCAAAAAGCAGATGCCACCTTCACACTCAACTGGGCTACTTACCTTGCAAGCACAGAAAACATTATAGTAGCTAGCTTTGACGGCAGAGGAAGTGGTTACCAAGGAGATAAGATCATGCACGCAATCAACAGAAGGCTGGGAACACTTGAAGTGGAAGATCAAATTGAAGCAGCCAGGTGAGTGACTAGGAGATAAATTCAAAGGTCATCTGATGTCCGCCACCCCCATTTATATTTTAAATTCTTAAGGTATAAAGAATTTAAAGTGTCCTGGCATGAATTTGTAATCTTTCATTCTTGGGGTGGATTTTTTGGTAAAGATAATCATGTTTAGATAAAAATGTATGTCATTATAGATTTATATAAAGTTAAAAAAAAATCCTAAATTCCTGTCTGTGTGTGACTTTAGAAAGGAAACTGACGTATGTGCTACCACCTTGTGGAACAGGGACTTGAAATTCACATGGACAATCAGAGGGATAAATGTACACCTAGGTAAACATCTAACAAAGCCAGCAAATCATCCCTACAGGCAGGGATAAGTAGAGGAGTTCAGTGTTTATGACACTGGAGGGGGGTGAAGGGTTTGAAGTCCTAGGAGTGGCTCCTCTAGCCAGCTGGGTGAGGGTTACTCCTCATCTAATTTTGGGAAAATTGTGGAGCACAACCTTTGTTATTCCAGATTATAAGCCCTTCATAAAGTATGAATTACATTTCATACTCTGCTCTTCAGTTGTTGGGCTACAGATAGATAGACATGATTTGACTTAAGAGAGATTTCATTTATTAATGATGGTTACTTCTTAATGGGCATGTAAATGATGAATGTTTCATCCTCATTGTCATTGAAGCTACACAGCAAACCTGAAAGGTGGATGTAGGTATTCCATGTTTCAGGTAAAGAAATGGAGGGTACTAGATTAGGTAATTTGCCAAGTTAAGTCAGGATTTGAATCCAGGTCTCACTCCAACTCTTACATTCAATTGTATTCAACTGGTAAGTGGGAAATATAACCTTTGAGTTTTTATAACCAAGTGTATGGATGTCTGCAGAACCATAATAAGTAAGTAATTTAAAATAATATTGTGAAATTATAAATCATGACTGATTAGATGGGTAGAGAAAAATGCCTTTAAGAAACGGAACAACTGAAGAGATCACTTTATTGAATATCCATGAGTTTCTTTTACCAATGTTAATGATTAATTATTTTTCTTAAAACCAAAGAGAGAGAGAGGTTTAGATTAGAGAGAAGACAAATTTGTTCAAGACTATAATATTTTTAAAATAAAGTTTTATTTCTCTAAATTGATCCTTTGTGAGAGAGGGCACAGTTTCCAGAGCTTCTCAAGGCCGACTGACACTAGCCATAAAATTACAGAATTGTGTATTCATAATATACAGCTCAAGTTTTAAAATGCAATGAGATATAGTGTGTTTATACAATGGAACAGTTTATTTAGCCACTAAAGAGAACTATGCACAACCACATAGATGAATCTTACAAACTGACTGTTGAATGTAAGAAATCAGGCACAAAAGAGTACATTCTGGATGACCCAATTTACATAAAGTCAAAACCATGGCCAAATTTAGGTAAAATCTCTATAGAATCCAATAAATGGAAAACATTTTATGTTTTCTTTTTGCAAAGGAGAAATGACCCAGAGACTTCTGGGTGATAGTAATGCAATATATTTTTGTTCAAGGTTATGTTCACGTTTAAAGACTTATCACGTATACACTCATGTCTTAGAGCACATTTTTGTACATATATATTCTAAATTTTAAAAATTTACACGAAGAAACTACATTAAATTTTTAAATAATATTGCTTAAATGATATAGCTTAACTCAGGGCAGCCTAAGACATACATCATCAGTTAAAAACACAGATTCTCAAAGTCACTTATAGGTCAAAGTAAGGGTTTCCCATGCCCCTCAATACTACGAAATTGTGCCATTTGCTAGATTGTTTTAAAGTAAATAAATTATCATCTGATATAAGACTAAGATTAACATTCTTAGCATAAAGCATTTTTCTCTTTTATTTACCTGGGTTTCAATTCTGAATACAGTGTTGTGCTAAAAAGATTTCTTAATCTATCAAAGAAAAAGTATATCTGATTTAATTGTGCTGAGCTAACTAATCAACACCCAGCATTAGAAGGGATTTATTTAGAGAATGATTTTTAAGTTCTCAGATAGGGAGCTCAGATACATTTCTAAACCCTACTCAGATGTTCTCCATGCCCCTATGATTCTCCATGGCTGGGGCAGCCTTAAAAACATCTGGATAGATTTAAATTCAGTTACGTAAAAAAAAGTGCATCTGGGCTGCAAATTTTTACATAAAGCTGTGAAAAAAACTGCCAGGATTTGTTTTCTGTGAATTATATGTCACACACACACGCACGCACACACACACAGAGAGAAAATAATTTTATGGACCTCAACAAAAGGAAACCTTGTTCATCTGGCTCTTAAGTTAAAAATTATAGACATTAGTGTCAGGTGTTTATTTGGTTGCCGGCAGTAATATATCAGTTTCTAATAGAGCGAAATAGAGAACAAATGTCTGGGTTTCACATTTGTGTATGTACCTTAGTTTTCTATAGACAGTGTAATTCTAATTCACAGACTTTTTCTATGTATTGTAGAAAATTTTCAGAAATGAAATTTGTGGACCCGAAACGAATCGCAATTTGGGGCTGGGTGAGTAGTTGGCTGATGACTCTATGTGCATATCTTAGCGATTGCAACCCGGAGCAGGATAATAAATCTTTATGTATGTAAATATTTGAAATTGAAAATACTATCATTTTAATCTAAGAAGGTCCAAATAAATGTCTTAGACCTCTAGGCAATGAGTTCTTACTAGCTTGGCTGACACCTTTGTTTATCATGTTGAAAGAGAGAGGTGAGGAAGGAAAGAAAGAGGGAGAGAGGGAGGGAAGGAGGAAAAAAAGGAGGGAAGCAGGGAGACTTTTCTCATGAGTCAAAGTCAGTAAAGATTTAGTGTTTATTGTTTTTATTTATTCTGTAATTGGTACTACCTAGCAACTTTTCAATACTTTCTCACACCTACTAAGAAAAAGGATTAGGGCTCTGAAAATGTAGTCTTTAGATACTGTCCAATTAAGACCAATTTAAGCCTCCTTTACCACGCTTTCTATCTCGAAAGAGGCACAGTATATAAAGATGTGAGAAATGTGGAAACTGCAACTCACTTACCATATGTTCTTAATTCCTTTACCTCCATAAAAATAACTGTTTCCATTCCTTAGTCATATGGAGGGTACGTAACCTCAATGGTCCTAGGAGCAGGAAGTGGCGTGTTCAAGTGTGGAATAGCTGTGGCCCCTGTGTCATCGTGGGAGTTCTACGGTATGTAATTGCTATACGTTCAAAGAGATATGAGTGTTGACCTTGAAATTCAAATGACAAAACCATTCCTTTTTGGGTTTCAGTGTTTCTACAGTGATTAAGTTGATTTATCTTACTGTACTGTACTTTATGTGCATCTATAATAAAACAATCTCACTTGTTCTGCTATTGTGAACGTCTGGATGGTATTACACTGCTTACAAAAATC
The DNA here is from genome assembly GCF_036850995.1 of Saccopteryx leptura. Lineage (NCBI taxonomy): Eukaryota > Metazoa > Chordata > Mammalia > Chiroptera > Emballonuridae > Saccopteryx > Saccopteryx leptura. The sequence goes on along the minus strand of NC_089509.1, from coordinate 47,429,892 downwards.
AGGGGATCAGGGAACGTGGAAATACTCCAGTACTTTCAGCCTTTTGTACAGTGCATTTTCACCAATGAAATAAAAGTTGGTTTTGCATCTCATTTGCATAATCCAGGGGTCAGGAACCTTTTTGGCTGAGAGAGCCATGAACGCCACATATTTTAAAATGTAATTCCATGAGAGGCCTACAACGACCCATGTACATTACGCGTTAGCCAATAAAAATTTGGTGTTGTCCCGGAGGACAGCTGTGATTGGCTCCAGCCACCTGCAACCATGAACATGAGCAGAATAAAAGAAGCATGTATCTCTTTCTTTTTTGGTAATGATAAAATATAAGTAGGACTTTGGATGGAAAGATGAAAGTAGAGACAGGGAAATTCCTGGAAGGTTTAATATTTTTTTCCATTGTTTCTATGTAAGTGAAAGCCATTCTAGACTATCATCTTCATCATTGAGAAATTGTTCTATCAGGCATCATACCCATCTAAGACTACAGTTCCCAAGAGGGAGGGAGTACCCAGAGCAGCAGTAGGTAGGGGATAAGAGTCAGAGGTAGTGAGGAAATGAATTTTTTTTTCTGTGCCTCTCTTGACCCCATCTCAATTTCTTTATGTAGTGTAAGGACAGAATCATTGATAATGAATATGCTCATTAAATATTTTATGTACTAACATATGGTAGTACCAGTCTTGTGGAAAACACATTTTTAAAGCCTCTCCAAATCAAGAGAAGCCAATGTTAGAAAAAATATACATCACTATCTTTCTGTTAAAAAAAAATAGAGAACATAGTTAGGATTTGATCCTCACACAATGGATTTGTTTTCATATAACACTTTTCTGCTTGATATTAATATTTGTTCTATTAGACAGCTTATTTTTGGAGACCTCTGGTGGTCAATAAAATAATAGAAACATTCTTTCTGAGTTTAGAAACAAGAGAACTTCATTTAATGTATATGGACCAACCTAACACATAAGAACTTTCTAGAATTCTTATATGTGGGTAACTTTGAACAATCTTACATAACAGGTCAGATAGAATGAACACAGAAATGGTATCTTAAGGCATATTTCTAAAAATTTACAGTTGCCTTATGCATTTTAAAAATACTATTTTAAAATTTTCACATCTTCTTACACTTGTAATTTGGTTAGCAAATAAAAAAGGTTTATTAAGTTCTAGGACCAAAATAATTAAAGTCTGTGGATTTTGAAGAAAATTTTATTTTGCCCTTAAAGGACATTTCTCCCCCTATCAAATATACCACCTATGGTATTCATATTTAAATATCAAAAGATATGAGCATTTTATAAAGACTTCATAAAATATCCTTTAAAATATATATTTTCTATTTTAGTATACAGAGGCATGTAAAATTACATATAGTCTATATTCATTCTAATCAAAGTGATAAAATATTGCTCTTTCCAATTTTAGAAGAAAATATTTAGACTTCCATAGAAGTGGTATATCAAAAGAAGACATATGGAACAATTAACACTCATTATCAATGTAATTTTTAATCTATAATGCCAGTCATACAAAAAGGGCAAGAGCATTGCTTAGGGTTGTGGTGTAGAAGATATCTTCATTTAATGAATTAATGAGATCAGTATTAAGATACCTGTACAATTACAGTGAAATTTAAGCCATTAACCTATACAGCACAATGGTAATGTACTATTCTTACACATATTTATTATAATCTGGTCAGTTAAGGGGGATTCTTTCAAAACAGTTATTTCATATTTTTTGAAGTTATATTGGAATTAAGCCATAGTAAATTTTTTCACTGATATTTTAGTGTATATATACATATATAAAATGATATGTATAATATATATAATATATATGATGTATATGATATATGCATTTCATATGTGGTAGATATATATGATTTAATTTTTTATAATAGTACAAAAATGTTTAATAACCCAAAATAACCAAACCAATAATGCATATGTTTTCTGCCATATATAGATAAAAGAGTTTATGTTATTTTAGCAGACAGATATTAATATAACCTGTTTTAAAAACAATCAACCACTACAACACCAAAATTGAGGCCTCGCCACACAGTGAAAGAAAGCTGATGTTTAACTTGCATTGTGATGGAGTAGCTGAGCAGACATGGGCTATACAGCAAATAAATGATAACTGAGTTCTTTTTTTTATTATAATAAATTTCAACTGGCCAAAAATATATAACTTAAGAAACTAGTAATTGAACATTATTAAAGATTTCCAAAATGTAATAGCATATTATAAATTAAGGCATAAACTTATGTCAAGACCAAAACATTCAAGACATTTAAGACATTCAGTGACTTCCTAATTAAGATTCTATAGAAGACCAGATGACAATGTAAAGATTCCTGACCTCTGAGCATTTCATATTTGACTTTCCTGAAGATGGGTTCTTGATGGGGCTTTAGATCATCTAGTTTGAGCTCTCTCTGCCCTCGTCGGGGGGCTGTGTGGGATGGGCTAGGGCAGAGTGAGGAAAGGCAGCCGTCTGAGCAGTTGTCTGGCTGCATTAACAAACCAAATAAAAATGACTTGGAGGAGGAGTTACTTCTGAGGGTAACACTATAGACCTACACAGAGCTAAGACATACTAAAGCACGTGAAGTAACGCAATAAAAGGAAGAAAAATGTTTATTGTATGAATTAACTTTTTTTCTTTCTCCATCCTAGACTCAGTGTACACAGAACGTTACATGGGTCTTCCAACTCCAGGAGACAACCTTGACCATTACAAAGTAAGAGATGAGGAGCCAGATCTATTTTATAACCTCTTTATAAGGGGTTTAAAGAACATTTTAAATTGTGTCTATTCTATAAAACATATATAGTTCTATTTCCAACAAAATTCTCATTGAAAGCAATAACACAGGTGGTCTAAAGCTACTCCAGTAGCTTCCCCTACTATATTCTGCATAATTACAGTCTTTATCGTATGCTATATAGGTCACAATATGCATTCATTTGGAAATACAAAGCAACACCAGATAATTACTTTAATTATAAAAATTTCAGTTTAGAAAACATGTCAAATTCAGTACATATTTTAGAGCCCAGAAGATTCTAAACCTTTAGCGATATATTACATTTTTATGATATTATCATAATTAAGATATATAAACAGGACTATAATTTTTTTATTTATAGCCAAATATATAACAGATTTTTTTTTTTTCACACAAGATTTGAGCAATGCAGGTTATGAGTAAGTACAGTTAAGTGATACGCAGGAAAGCCCTTGAGCCCTGAGCCCTAATTACTCAATAGTCTCCCACAGGCTGGATCCCTGATGGAGACCCAGTAGGCAAGTTGCTCTACAGATGGGCTATAGCATTTGAGATACGATCTGGGTTCCTCCTCTATCACTGGTAGCCCCATGTGCTAGTGTGCATGCCGCTGTAAAGACAGAGCCACACTGATGTAGATGGAAGTGTTAGTGTAAGTACTAGGGACCCTTCTAGCACTTTGGCCCATCCAAAACATTCCCAATTCTGTCCTATTAGTCAAAAACCTTGAAACTTCAGATGATGAAGCAAATCATTTGATGTTTACATTCTCCAAAGGAAATTTAAAACTCTTTCCAGGATAGTCAATTAAAAAGAAAGAAAAAAAAACAAGAATAATTTAAGAGAACCACAACTGTACCACAACTCTCAAGATATGGACTTCATATTGATATATTTTTCTGAGCATTATTTGTACATTTTTTATAGGATGCTTTTACTAAGGATTCTAAAGCTATTTAATCAAAATACAATAAAACTCAAAATTTCTTGTTTTGCAATGTTAAGTATAGACAGTATGGTTCTACCTCTTATTTTCAGCTCTATTTAACAAGGCTAATGGGGGAGGAAGGAGGGATAAGTACCTTGTTTGTGTTTGTGTGTGTTTTCAGTCAAGATAGAAAAGTAACAACCTGTAAAGTGAGATGCACAAATCATCTTCCACCCAAAGCAGTCCTATAATCAGGCTCTCCCTTTTTCTGCTAATTGTCCCATGTGATACTTTGGACTCAATTCTTCCCACTCTTTCTCCTCCACATTCAATAAACTGCTTCAGACACCCTTTCCATTCTTCATAACCGTATTGTTGCTGTCACATGATTACCTCCCCTTTTACAGCCATAACCCATTGGTCCATCCTTAGCCGTCTTTCTACACTATACTCCATAGCCCTATGAGATTAACCCCCACCCACAACACTTTAGTGGACCTTTCCTGTGTACTCAACTTTCACCAGGTGCTCAATACCTTTCTTTTTTTTTTTTTTTTTTTTTTTTTTTTTTTTGCATTTTCTTTTGAATTTTTCTGAAGCTGGAAACAGGGAGAGACAGTCAGACAGACTCCCGCATGCGCCCAACCGGGATCCACCCGGCACGCCCACCAGGGGCGATGCTCTGCCCACCAGGGGGCGATGCTCTGCCCATCCTGGGCGTCGCCATGTTGCAACCAGAGCCACTCTAGCGCCTGAGGCAGAGGTCACAGAGCCATCCCCAGCGCCCGGGCCATTTTTGCTCCAATGGAGCCTTGGCTGTGGGAGGGGAAGAGAGAGACAGAGAGGAAGGTGCGGCGGAGGGGTGGAGAAGCAAATGGGCGCTTCTCCTGTGTGCCCTGGCCAGGAATCGAACCCGGGTCCTCCGCACGCTAGGCCGATGCTCTACCGCTGAGCCAACCGGCCAGGGCCTCAATACCTTTCTTACAATGGCCCACTTTACCTGGACAGTTCTCTGTTCTCTGAATGTTTGGTGGCCTTTCCTTTCGTGTGCCTTTGTCCTCTTTTCTCTGCCTGAAATGTCATTTCCTTTCCATCTCCATCTATTAGGAGACTCATACTGCTCTCCCAGAGGAGTAGCATCCCCTTTTGAATGCCAGGATATTTTCCTTGATCTCTCTAATCCTCCATGTATCTCTCTTGGACTCATAGTTTGTTTGTACTTCCATTTCCCCTCTGTAGTATTATTAGCTATTCAAGGCTTCACTCAACTTTGCATTTTTTGGATTACCCAATATAAGCATAAACCTTAAAACTTTTCCTGGTTTAATTTTAAAACTCTTTGAAGGAAAACATTCTTATAAAAATTGTATGTCTCCACCACTTCTCTCATTTTTACAGATGGAGTTTTGTCATCAGTGACCCAACTAAGATGCTTAAATTTGAAAACTACTCTTCCTATAGTATGTCATATTTGCTGAGTAACCACGGGGCTCTCTGAGATAGCCCAATGAACTAAAAACTCTTGAACACTGAAAGTGTACTGACCAGGACTCTAACCCTGACTCTAGAAGCTGGTGGATGATGAATCAAAAGTTCATTTTAAAAACAAGTCCAAATCCTGAAATCTAAGGAAATTCATGGCACCTAGCCTACTTCCCCTGATGAACATTCGCCAACAGGGTGTTTCCTCTTTAACCAGCCCTCCCCTTATAGTATAATTAGTTTTAATCTGCCACTTTATCTTTTTATAGACCTTCCCATAGGATCATTCCCACGATGAGCCCTCTCTTGTTCAACCTACCCCCAACTGGGTGGCCATTTTCATCTCTCCCCTTAGGTGTTTCACTGCGTGAGGTAGTCATGTAAACAGAAGTCACTTCCTACTGCCAATGGCATCTCACGCACACTGGGTGCACGAAGTCAGTCTTTCCATTCACTGCACAGATGGCACCCGAGGACTGTTTAATCCTTCCACCGCCAGGAGTCGGATTTTCTTGGCACAAAATTTGTTGCTGGCAATGGACACATTAAAACTGCCAGTACCAGGGAGCTGAAAGTTCCCAATGTGTTACACAGAGGAATTATTTGGGTGGGCAACAGTTAAGGTGGGCAGGAGAAAGTGAGGCAAATGCATTCGCTGAATTCTTTCCACCCTGGTATATTGCTTCCTCGGAACGTGGAGAACTGAATCTAAGTGCCTATATTTGGTGCACAGCAGGCTTTAGAATAAAGCTGCCCTCCTTTGTTTTTTAAATGAGCCTGTGCTTTTGTCTCTGGCAAGAATATATTCAAAGATTCTATTTTCCTCCAAGGCCCCAGCTGCCCCTCTGGACCCCGTCTTCTTTTACTTTGCTTTCCCAGGTGGTTTGTTTCTCTCTCTCTCTCTCTCTCTCTCTCTCTCTCTTTCTCCTTCCCTCCCTCCCTCCCTTCACCATCCCACCCTTTTTGAAAAGACAAAGAAGATAAGTTCTTAGAGGCTTTCACTGCCCTGTGCATTTCCTGGGTCAGAGGGACATATTTTAAAAATGGTTTCCACTACTATGGCCAATTGATTGTCCTCAGCACATTCATGAAGGATAGAAATGTCCAATCCACTTCTATGGCCAATTGATTGTCCTCAGCACATTCAGGATAGAAATGTCCAGTGTTTGTAGAAGCAAGGCCCCGAACCTTGTTTGTGTTTTTAGTTCATGTATCATGAGTGCAGTAGCCAGCATTATAGCCTTTGGAAGAGAATACAACTTTTATAATAAAACTCAAATGAGAATAAAGATTCATTATTAAGTCATTGATGACCCATATTTGGAAGAACTTAGAGAAACCCATGTCACCAAGAGAAGCACATTTTGTGAAATAAAGGCTCTACTTACCATTTTGGAAAGGGACCTGGGGAATCATTTATAAATGCCAGTGGCACAGCCAGGGGTGCTATGTGTAGTTGTTCAGCTTGTGCACTGCTGACAGCTAGTCTATAATGCATTCACGAAGGCATGCACCTCTGAGGCTACATCCAACCAGAGAAAATACTCTCTCCTAGGCTTACAAAACTGTCTTACAGATTAGGGGACTCTGGAACTAAGACTTGGATCCAATGCACTAACAAAAGCAATGACTCCACAAGACTGTTTTTGTAGATAATGACTTACCACTGCTAAGTGGCAAAGCAGGAGCACCTTTAAAAGATATCAGGAACTTGCCTGACCAGGTGGTGGTGCAGTGGATAGAGCATCAGACTGGGATGCCGAGGACCCAGGTTTGAGACCCTGGGGTCGCCAGCATGAGCACGGGCTCATCTGGTTTGAGCAAAGGTTCACCAGCTTGGACCCAAGGTCGCTGGCTCGAGCAAGGGGTTACTCGGTCTGCTGAGGGCCCACGGTCAAGGCACATATGAGAGGGTAATCAATGAACAACTGGGGTGTCGCAATGCGCAACGAAAAACTGATGATTGATGCTTCTCATCTCTCTGTTCCTGTCTGTCTGTCCCTGTCTGTCCCTCTCTCTGACTCTCTCTCTGTCTCTGTAAAAAAAAATAATAATAATTTTTAAAAAAAGATACCAGGAACTCAAAGAAGAAAGAAAATGTTCTTCTCCTTAAAACTTCAATGAGATGGTCCCAGAAGCTCTATGTTGACAACCAAAATGTAGGGTGATAAACATAGCTAATAGGCAGTGTTGCTCTGTATACACATATTTTTCCAATGTGAATCTCAGTCCACAGCAGACAAAAATGGTGACAGACTTGAGCAAAAGAATCATATAGTCAATGGGACAACCCTCACCCCCAATAGCAATAGTGAGCATTTAAGAACAGTGGCCACACTTTAAGGAGTGGTTTCCTGATTAACATTGCCGAATAATCTCTCATAAGGTTAATCATAATCATAGGTCTTTTAGTCAAATCTATCAAAAAAATTAACATGTGGTAGACTTTCACTCACTTATTTAAAGTGCCTGGTGTTTTCACTTTTCAGACATTGCCTTGTTGGTGAGACAAAACATGCCCACAAAATTTGGGGAGGTAAAGAAAAGAGAATAAGTAATAAAGCATGAATTTAAATAAGACAAAGTGCCTAATGTGTATGAAAAAGAATAGTGATTTCCAGATTCTGACCATGGAGCTCCAGGAATTCCGTACATCCAAGCATATAGGGAGGGAAAGGAGGTGGCCAAGAATTAGGGTTTCACCTTCCCACAACTCCTCTCAACCTGGGGGACCCAGTTTTATTTATTTCATTTAGTGTTATCATTCATATATTAAGTGCTTGCTTTATGACTAAACATTATTCTAAGTTCTTTACATGAACTGTTAAATTCAATTCTCCCTCAGATTCTCTGAGATAAGTGCTCTAATTATCTCAGTTTTTACTGACACAGAAACAGAGGCACAAAACTATTACATAACACACATACTGAGGGGAAGGAAGGGAGAGGGCGTGTGTCTGAGGCCAGTCTAGATTTAGGAAGATGGTGAGAATGAGCAGAGACGCTCTCCACAGGCTGAAAACAGGGACAAGGCAGCCTAGCGCGTAGACACATGAGCTGGTTTTCTGGGGGTTTGTGAGGCGGGTTCAAGGTAGAACACCAAAGAAGGTTAAAAGAAGGGCTGTGGGAAGAGAAGACCAAATGGGGGCCAATGAGGCAGCACATAAGACCAAGGAGGAATGGGTTTATGAATACACATGAGAGAAGAGTTATAAGCTCAAGGGCAAGGGAAATGAAGCCCAAGTCCTGAGCCTTGTTGCCAGGAGAAGAGGGCAGCCTGGAACACACAGAAGGGACTGATTTAACTTGTAGAGGAGATTTATTTTGCATCTTGCTCAAAATTTGATAGGCTTTTGGCAAGTGTGTGAAACAGTCATAGATTTGGCAGTCTTCTACTAGCAGATTTGAAATGTTCAATCCTTAAGAACTGCTGCATCGTTAGGTTATGCAAAACAGGGTGCAATTTTGTAAATATGCCATCTTGTACTGATTTGACATTTGTTCTATTATCCCAGAATATGCCAAAGGGAGAGAGACCTTCAGATTTAAGCCAAACCTTAACTTGTTTGTTGAGTGCTGATAAAATGTTGACTGCTGTGTGATCTTTAAAGAAGCCAGTGTTGCTTGCTAAGGCCTGAGGTAGAGCCCCCCTGTCGGGATGATGGGAGCTCTTCCCCTGGCATCTCACGGGGACAGTTGTTTGATTGATGTAAACAAGTAAAACATCTGATATAGTGGGTTGAATGATTTTTTTTTCTTAAATATTTTCTGTGGCCTCTGTTTTCTGTGGCATTAATCATGCTCCCCAAAATAGCATCATTTAATATTAATTGTATGGCTTTGGTTTCAAATGGGAAAATGCGTGGAGAAGTAAGTACACCTGAGATAATGTGTCCATTAGACCAGTGACTGTTTGCTCTTTCTATAAAGTCCTGGAAATGGTGATGAGTTGTCTCGGGACATGAGACTACGGTGTTAAAGGGAATAGGCTTTGGAATTAGCCCTGTACTTAAAATCTAGTTCTAGCACTTCCTAGCAGTATGAGCTTGGGGAGGCTACATAAGTTCCCTGAGCCTCAGTTTCCTCATCTGGATAATGGGGGTAATCAGACCTATCCCACAGGGTTATTGCAAGAATTAAGCGAGACAGCTGTGCCTGCCATGAAGTAAGCTTCAAAACATGGCAGCTCCACCATTACTGTCAAGAAGCAAAGTGTCCTGGTGGTTCCTGGATGGCACAGGGGGTAGCTGAGAAATTGTTAGACCTTCTGTTTCCCACAGCACTTCCCCACTCTGATAAGCTCTCTCTTTATTTCAAAAATACAAAGATTCATTTGTTGGAAGGTAACAGAGGAACCAGCACGATCCAACGAGCAGCTACAGATGGTTCCTCTTGGGGCCTGAGGAACAGCTCCCTGCAGAGATGCTGTGGAATCGGCACTGCCACTGGACCAGTCCTCCCCACTTCGCTTTGCCAGACTGTTGCTGGCAGCGGGGCTCTCCGGAAGTTTCTAGCCTCAGCAGGGTGCCAACTGCACCACCATTGCATCCTTGCCCATTTATCACTCCTCGCTTCCTTTTTAGTAGTTGGTGATAGACTGTTCGGCTTCTAACTTAGTCATCCATTTCCTTTTTTATTTCTGTTTCCATCAACAGGCAAATGGGGATTATCCAAGTTGGGTGGGTGGAAATAGCGTCATTAAAGTGTATCTAATTGTTACTCAGACCTTAAATGAATGCACACCTTTCCTGCCCTGGCTCTGGGTGCTGACCTCCCCAGAGGAAAGTGCACCCTACAGTGGACCGTGGGGAGTCTTCCTTGATGGAGAAGCCAGTATGCTCGGTCTGGGTCTGGTAGAGAATGAGCAGGGTGACACAGCTGTATCTTCTGGGGGAAATGATGCTCGGCAGCCTGAGAGCCTTACAGTGGGAGTGTGCCTCGGGCTGCTGGCTCCCTCGCTCCGAGAGGTCCCCTTGAGCTTCTCCCAGTGAGCAGGGGGAAGTGTGCTTTGGCAATGGCACGCTTTTCTTGCAGTTGCAGAGGAAGCTTTTGTTTTATTTTTCTCTTGCTGCATTAAAGTATTTGTCTTTCTTTCTTTGTAGTGTAATATTGTTAATGTAAAACAATTTGCATCATGACACTTTTATCACAGTTTTCGTCTTTTTCTCAGTATGTTGCATTTCTCACCATGTCTAGTTCATCACAGCTACAGTGTGTACATCACAACATTTATCTTAGGCTCAGGGTTTTACTTGTTTATAAAAATTGTCTTCTTTCAGCCTGTATTCACTCCATTTAAGAAAAAAAAAAAAAAAGGCAGCCAGAAACTGTTTTGGTCCAAACTCCAGTAGTTATCACATTCCTTGCTAAGTGTCCTGTGTATTTATATGTCTCCTAACCATTACTCTATGTTGCAGTGACATTTCTCAGTTTTATGGCTCAGGGAGGTTGTAGGAGCGGCTTTTACGGTTCAAGCTGCCAACCAAGGAAGGACTGTGCGGTTTTTGGAAATGAGGTGAGGTGAGGTGACATAGATGTCTATCTGGGTCAGGTCTAGGTGTTAAAATTCGCTGCTGCAAACAGAGAGCTAGATTTCACATGGGGAGGAAGAGGGTGGAGGACAGAGCAGTGCAGTAAGCACAGGCTAAGAGGACCAGCAGAAAGGGTCACCCAGAAGAACTGGAAAGGGGTTTCAGGATCCAGGCTCAGATTATTGGTTACCGTGGAGGTTCAAGCTCCAGCCTCTCTTGTCTCCAGTGTAGAATCTCATTGTCTTTTAGGGAGATTGATTTGGACCCTTTTTCCTCCTGAAGGGACTGAAATTTGCTCAGGCTTCTATTGCTGCATTATTAGGCTCTGCCTCATGGGCACAGTCATCTTGCAAATCTTGCAGAATTGTGCCGACCAAGATCTCTATCAATTGATAGATTCAGTCTGAGAAAGCCTGGGGACACAGGAGCCAAAGGGCACCCATTGTATCTGAGTACTACAAATTCCAGGACAGTTAATGAACAATTTATTTCCGCTGCTCCATTGCTGGAAGACCAGATCACAGGCAGCGCAGGAGGTGGAAAGGGTTCTGTTGTCAGACTTTGTGTCCAGTTCTGTCGCTTCCCACAGATGGAACCTGGAGCGAGGTACCTCTGAATCGCATTGTCTCCATGTAGAAAGCAAGATTGCACAGGAATGTTTTAAGGATTAAATAAAACAGTGCTCTTATAATTTCTGTTATGATGCTCAGCACACTGACTGGCAAAGTAAACACTCAATACATGTTAGCTGTTATTATTAATGGCGTGGTGTATGCGTTGAAAGCAGGCAAAACCTATTCCAGTAAATTGCAGGATAAGAATATTTTATTCCACCTACCCCAGCTGTTTCCATTTGCTTCTGCAAAATTAGGATCAAATATTGTGCATAGTACAATACAGGTGCTTCAGTTTCTTTCATTTATTCATAGTTAGCATTGTATCAGATGCTAAGAATAGAATTATGAACAATATATACAAATCCTCTTTCTCATAGATTTTATGGGTTAGTGGGCTATATCACACATAAATATCGATTCAGTTGATGGAAAAAAAAATAAACAGATGGAAGAATGAATGGGGTAATGGTGGAATGAATGGATGGATTCGTACCTGGATGGATTTATTTGGGACACCTCCCAAGATAAAACACTTCTTAAAAATGAGGTAAAACAAAAGTGTCACTTTTAATGAGTTTTAGGAGTTTATTCCTAAAGTTTGTAAATTCTCAACATGGGTCAGAAGTGTAATGTGGTCAGGACATGTGGGAACCGGCCTGCACAGGAATGGGGGGTGTCTGCTCTGAGCTTTTCAGGACAACAGGACCTTCGGAGCCTCAGTGAACTGCAATATGTTGGCAAACTCTGTCCGGAAAGGTGAAGACAGGATGTCTTTTCTCCAGGAACACTCGTATCAGCCTCAGCAGCCTACCTATGGGGGCAGGGGGGAGAAAGCCATGTCTCTTGACTCCTTTCTCTGTAAGGAAGTAAGAGGAGTGGTTCTTATTCCCATTTTACAGAGAACAAAGCTCAGAGCCCAGCCTGTGTGCGGGAGCACAGCTCACTGACACTGAAGCTGGACTTGATACAGCACACTGACCTTAGACCATCCAGCTTCCTGCAGAGAGCCAGGGTTCCCGCCGAGAATATGAAGCTGGTACTGGTGTTAGCTACCTAGCTATCTGTAAAATATCAACCTGGTTCTCACAAAGTTGACTTTGATTCTTCAAGACGCTGTGGGACTGGCTGGCTGGTTTTAACCTATCGTGAGGGCTCTGGCCTTTCCCGTCCCAAACCTTAACAAGGTCAGCCCCTCCCAGAGGCACAAAATATCTACGTGACATTTTTACCTTCATCCCAACTTTGTGAACATCCCCGAATTAAGATCAGATGACCAGTTCCAGGCTTTCAAAGACTTTTTCATCCAAGACTCCACCCTCAAAGTCCCACCTAAAGCCACAGCGCAGTCTTCAAAACTGACCTCCCAATTTTTGGTCCTATTTCCCTGGCTGATTTGGAAACAACTTGATCCAATAGCAGCATTTTTCCCTAATACAGAATGAAGCAGACAACAGCCCACTGATTTCCTAAGGCCATTCTTGATCTTTTTCACCCGTTTCCCCTTCCATATGTTACATTTCCCTAAGTTTTAAACATCTGTTCCAAAAGAGGTATACTTGCTTCTCATTCAGAGCCTTAGCAATGTGGACCAAAGTTCATATGACATATTGCAGAGTATGTTTAGTTGCAAATGCTATGTACAGGCTCTTTGAAATGTAGCATGTATGGCACCATGTGACACATGGTTGCCATGGCAATACACTTTTTGGCTGAACTACAGCATAAGCCCATGGAACATACATTGCTAATATGAGACTCTGCCCTGTGCTAATGCATAGGACAGAGCCAATCTGGGATCTGGAACTCAAAGGGTTTTGCATGCAGCCTGGGTGGCAGGTACCCTCTTCCTACATGTGCAAGAAAGCTGTGACACCCTCCCATTGCAGTCCTGTCTCCCAGGCACAGGGCATGCTATGCATTCTGCCATGCATGGAGACAGCATTTGCTTGAATATCGGTTTGCTATATTTTGTATCAAAGGGGGCCCCAGCTGAAAACATTTTATTTTGTAAACTGAAGTGAAAAATCAGTTTATGGCAGATCTTTTTTTGAATAATGACATTCTTTTTTCCCAATTCCAGAATTCAACAGTCATGAGCAGAGCTGAAAATTTTAAACAAGTTGAGTACCTCCTTATTCATGGAACAGCAGATGGTGAGTTTCAGTTAATTAGACTTTTTAGTATCACAGACAGGTTTGCAATTTCACTACTGACAAAACAAAAGCATGAGGGGCAAGACTGTTACATCTACTTCAATAAAACAGTGTTGCTTTCCACAACTCACTTGTCTTGGGCTAAATGGGATGCTGAGTCCTGGAACTTCAAACAGTCCCTTTCTTCTTCTGCTGTTCCCACCCTTCCATATCAGAAAACAGGAGCAGCTATTAGTGACTTTATGTTTCCTTTCTTTCCCTGCAGATAACGTTCATTTTCAGCAGTCAGCTCAGATCTCCAAAGCCTTAGTGGATGCTGGAGTGGATTTCCAGGCAATGGTATAGCAAAACTTTGTGCAAGGGGTGGGCACTTGCTGATGGGATTTGCTTTTTCTTCATTGGGATACTGCGCTTCACAGAGGTCTCAGGAGTTAGGGACAGAATTAACAGGGTTTTTATGCTTCCATTGAGCAGCTGGAGAAGTGCTATCCTTGAGCCATAGACAGAGTGATGCTCCATTATGTTAGAGGGTTGGGGTTGAGAAGCACAATGTTGCATATCCTGTGAGTGTCAAACACTGCTCTCCTATTCGTGTGATGGTTTATTCTCTCCCTATTTTGATTCAAAAGTAATCACTTACTCAGTAAATGTGTGGCAGAATTATTATTATTCTGAAGTGAAACCAGCATGATAATAGCTCAATTCAAATATGAAAATTCATGTCTGTCTAGTATGTGTTACTAGCCATTCTAACAACAGTGGGATATTAATAATCAGCACACTTCAGGTTTTGCAATTGCCATGTTATCTTTTGTTGAACAACCAGAAGCAATAAACAATTAGGCTCATTTTATAAAGTTGGAAATGGCTAGAACAGCTGTTCCCTATACAGAAGGAGGTGTCTAGGTATTAAGTGAAATTCATTTTTGGAACTATAGACCTTTTCTGATTAATAAAAAAAAATATAAATGTAAATATACACACATATGTGTGTGTATATGTAAGTGTGTTGCACCAAGTACTTTTGTGTAAAATGTTTCCTTGTCTGTATTAGCTAGAAAAGTCTGCTTTTTCTCACTGTCTTCTAAAGTTCACACTGTTCTGTGTTCAGTTCAAATGGTGCCCATTGTGTAGAATTGAGACAGTCATTTGGTACCCAGAACACCTGGTAAATATCCTTTAGGTGAGATTCTTATAAGAGGTTGAAGTTTATTTTTTCACTATTCAAAGAAAACACATACTTTAAGCAATTTTTAGAAGTTAATATATGTCTTCATCATAAATGTTTGCCTGGCAATGCCGTCCCAGCTGTTTAAGGCAGTATGAATTGATAAATTTTGCCTCAAGTTATCAACTCTTTGTACATAAATGTCAAACATATAGATAAAAAAAAACTTTATTGAAAAATCTAAGTGTTTGCAAATAAAACATTTGACTTTTGATTTCACTTATGTTAAACATGTATATGGAATATGAAATAGATTTTTCTAGTTCCTTACAGACATATATTAGAAAAATTGCCTTTTAAAAACTCATGTATTTTAATACAGTTTATCTTATTACAGTGTCGTAGAAATTTGACACTTGAGAACACTTAATTAAAACTAATGAGCTTAATGGGATAAATATTCCCTCTTGTACTTGATACAGTTCTAAGTGTCCTTTGATTCAAATTTGAAAATAGATTTGGGTATTTTCATTAGAATATGCCTATCCTTAAAGCACTGTACAGCAAAGCGAAAGTCACGGTGAGTTATCGCAGCACCTTCTGAAGGACAGAACACAATGTCTTGGAAAAGCTCTAGGAGGAAATGAGACACTCTCTCTGATCGCATCTCAGTTCATACACTGATTCAGGAATGAAGACACCCTGTTTTAGTCTATGTATGCTCGTGAGAGCTCACTGGAATTGACTGGGAACAAAGACAACTGACATCCTAATTCTGACCTCCTTCTTTCTCTCTCCAGTGGTATACTGACGAAGACCATGGAATCGGTACCAACACAGCCCACCAACATATATACACCCACATGACCCACTTCATAAAACAATGCTTCTCTTTACCTTAGCACCTCGACACAGCATGCCATTGAAAGCTAATTAAAGGCCATTTTGTTCTCATTATCATAAAACCACACTGTCAAGATGATCTTAACAAAAAAACGATAAATCAAGAAATTTAAGGTTAACTTTATTCCCAAATTTCATATCTAGAACCCTAAGTGGGGACTTCTGTCTTTGCAACCTTACAGGAATTTGAATTATTCAGCCTGGTTTTATTTACTATTTAAAATCATGTCCACATAAGTTGCTGAAACAAGTATGAATTGTTTTCATGGGAGCTTTGCATAGGTTTCCTGGGAAGCATTTTATTTTTTTCTAAATGGTCTAGTCGCAAATCTTGTTCTCTTTTGTAAAGGGATGGCAGGATGTGGGCAGTGATGTCACTGAAGCAGGGGTAAGAAAAGAGGGGGTAGGGAGAGAAGCGAGCCGGGCATGGCTAAGAACTCAAGTCCAAGCATGCTGACCTGACCAGGATACTGTCAGCTCTTCTTAGAGAAGAGCTGTTCACAGCTAGTCAGAATGGCAGTTTTCTGAGAAAGACTAGTCAGCCTGTCTCAGGAAATCATATGTGCAAAGCACTGACTTCTAAGTAAAACCACAGCAGTTGAACAGACTCCAAAGAAACGAGAGGGAAACTGCCAACGAAGCAGGGCCCCCAGGTGCCAGTTATGGCTCTAGGTGCTACAGAAACACAGCAAGGGGGACGGCGATGCATTGTGAATTTGTGTTAAGATTGATGTTTCCTCCTGAAAGAGGCAGCTTGGAACTGAGATGTGAACACCAGCTTGCCCTGTTAAAAGATGAAAATATTTTTGTCATAAATCCTAACTTGAAGGAGTCCTTGCATCAGTTTTTCTTATTTCTTTGAGCATCTTAATTAAGAGAATATTTTTACTTCCTTGGACTTGTTTTTAAACATCAAAACTAAAATGTAATGTGATGTATTATTATTCCCATTCAACACACTGTAGAATTTCTCCTGGTCATTTAATAAATGTGCCTTCATTTTTTTCAGAGGTAAAGAGTTTTGTGTCTTGAGTCAATCCTAAATCATTCTGGCATATGGACAAATTTATCCAGAAAGGTTCTTGTTTATTTTGTTCATTATCCCAGACAGCCTTGTAAACATGAAGAGTTCAATTCTTGCAAAAAAATGGTACATAGAAATGTATTAAATGAAATAGTTTATAGGATTATCATGTAATACATACATAATTTCTGTTAACACACATACAGAAAAAGCTTTAAAAAATCAGCTTAAAATAATTTTGGTTATCTTTATAATAATTTATAATATTCCAGGTACCTATGATGAGGATCATAATCTAATAACACATAATATAAACAATATTATCTTGGTGTAGCTCTGATGGCTCAGTAGAATAAAAAGCAGTCAAGTTAGCCACTTAAAGTTTTGACTATTTTTGGACCATTTAACTATAAATGAAAGCATTGATTTCAGATGCTGACTTCAGCCTAGCAAAGTAATGACTAGATAAGTGAGGAAACATGACTTTTTTGCTCAATTATTTGCATAATGGCCACATTTTTAAAATTTATTTTATAAACTTAAACTAAACCTCAGACCATTTGCTAGGAAAAGTTTTATTTCAGAGAGAGTGAGCCATAGCATAATACCTTAAAAATGAAGAAATGGAAAATATCTATTAATTTAATATTAAACTAGTGAGTCATGTATAGAAATGGACAAAGGTTGTGATATTTAGCTTCTACTGTATTTTCCAAGCATGCCTTGAGCAGCTTTACTTTAAGTCTCAATTCCACCTGACCAGGCAGTGGTGCAGTGGGTAGAGCATCGGCCTGCGATGTGGAGGACCCAGGTTCGAGACCCCGAGGTCACTAGCTTGAGCACGGGCTCATCTGGTTTGAGGAAAGCTCACCAGCTTGGACCCAAGGTCGTTGGCTCGAGCAAGGGGTTACTCCATCTGTTGAAGGCCCATGGTCAAGGCACATATGAGAAAGCAATCAATGAACAACTAAGGTGTGGCAACAAAAAACTGATGATTGATGCTTCTCATCTCTCTCCGTTCCTGTCTGTCCCTGTCTATCCCTCTCTCTGACTCTCTCTCTGTCCCTGTAAAAACAAAACAAAACAAAACAAAAAAACCAAAGTCTCAAATCCCACTCATCCATTGGAATTATAAACTGACATTCAAAGTAGGGCACATGTTATAATTTTATTTCTTTTTTTGTTTGTTTGTTTTTTGTGTTTTTTTTGTGTGTGTTTTTTTTTGTCTTTTTTTCTGAAGCTGGAAACGGGGAGAGACAGTCAGACAGACTCCCGCATGCGCCCGACCGGGATCCACCTGGCACGCCCACCAGGGGCGAAGCTCTGCCCCCCAGGGGGCGATGCTCTGCCCCTCCGGGGGGGTCACTCTGCCGTGACCAGAGCCACTCCAGCGCCTGGGGCAGAGGCCAAGGAGCCATCCCCAGCGCCCGGGCCATCTCTGCTCCAATGGAGCCTTGGCTGCGGGAGGGGAAGAGAGAGACAGAGAGGAAGGAGGGGGGGTGGAGAAGCAAATGGGCGCTTCTCCTATGTGCCCTGGCCGGGAATCGAACCCGGGTCCCCCAAACGCCAGGCCGATGCTCTACCGCTGAGCCAATTGGCCAGGGCCATAATTTTATTTCTTAATAAAGTTCCCTCACAGTAAGAAGCTGGATATAAAACTCTTTGCAGAGTTCTATATCCAGAAGAGTAGTCATAGAGCAGATGTTCACACCCTGGACTGAATCAATAGTCATAAAAGCAAATTAAATAGAAATTCTCCTTTTATCTTGACTGAAACCATATATTATAGAATATCTGATATTAAGTAGACCGTTGTAAAACAGATGTTGTACAAATGAGATAATATACAGATATTAAGACTACTGTATAATATCTGATATTATACAATGTCTGACTTGATATTATTGTACAAATATTATACAATATCAAAACTATATGGGCTTTAGCCAGCTAGTTTAATTGATTAGAGCGTCATAACTATATGCCAAGGTTATGGGCTCAATCCCTGGTCAGGGAGTATACAAGAAGCAACCAATGAATGCACAACTAAGTGGAACAGCAAATTGAAGCTTCTCTCTCTCGTTCTCCCTTCCCTATTTTCTCTAAAAACATCAATAAATAAATTTTAAAAAATGAAAATAAATAAAAATTTTATAACTATATGAATTCATTGTTCTTTTAGTGTCTAAATATGCTAAATGTTTTCTATGGAGCCCAGAGATTTAAAAAAAAAATTCCCAGCATATATTTTCATATAATTAAGATTGCAAATGGTAATAATGTGACTAAAGTTAGAGCAGATTTCATTTGAACCTCTTAAGAGAAGTTTCATTCTCCAATAAAAGTTTTTAAATAGTGTTTTTGGAAAAGAAATTTAAAGAAATTGACAAATAAATTCTGGCAGAGATAAACTTAGTCTGAGGGCAAGTGTGAAACACCCAGAACTAATGGTGCCATAAGATAGGCAGACGTGCCAGCTTTAGGCAGCTGCAGCCTCAGCAGGTACATGGGTGCTAAGATTCCTTTTATAAACAACCTGTTAGAGTGCACTAGCACCCAGGAGCACATAGAACAAGGAAGGGAGAAATCTTCACATCTCTCTATGGATAGAGTTTGTTTTTTAAGTTATGATCCAGATTTTTAGAAAATCACTCTAAAATTATTTTTGAACCCATGTTTTTGGAAATGTTGCTAAAAATGATTACATACCTCTATACTTTCTAAAATAGCACACATAGAATATAATTCAGTGTATTTTTATTTATTTTACCAAGAGCAGGAGACAGAAATAAAGAGAGATGAAAAGCATCAACTTGTAGTCGCATCACTTTAGTTGTTCATTGATTGCTTCTCATACATGCCTTGACCCAGGAGCTCCAGCCGAGCCAGTGACCCCTTGCTCAAGCCAGCAACCTTGGGCTTCAAGCCAGCAATCATAGGATCATGTCTATGATCCCATGCTCAAGCTGGTGACCCCATGCTCAAACTGGCAAGACTGTGCTCAAGCGGCAACCTCGAGGCTTCGATCCTGAGTCTTCAGCATCCCAGGTTGATGCTTTATCCACTGCAGTACCACCAGTCAGTCCAATGTATACTTGATGACTCAAAGTCACCACCATAAAGATCAATTAACACATTAGGCTATATGTCATTCTAGGTGTCTCCTTTCTTATTCATAGATGGTTCTGAGGCTACCAGTTCTACCATTTGGCATTAGCTGTTTTTGCTATAAGTTGATGTGAGAATTACATTTATAAAACTACTAGATTTCTCCAATATTTAAGATTCAGTAATCTTTAAATGAAAAACATACCAAAACATAAAAATGCCTTTTTCAAAGTGTAAAGTAAGAGAATTTTGTTCTTGCCAACTTTGTGACAGTTCTTTTAGCAGTGGCTGAGAACCTTTTTACATATATCCTGAATGACCTGGAATGTATATTTGGGATATATTAGGGCTACAAATGGTTAAGAATGAGAGGTGAACATAGGTAATAAAGCATAACACATTACGACTAAGAAAATCTTAGAACATGGTATTATTAAGACCAATGTCGTGCTCAGTATAAATTTATCATCTTTCTGAATGTCATATTTCTATAATATTAATATTTAAACTCAAGAACTTGAATTTATAAAAAGAATGATAATTTCCTTATAGCTAAATTGAAAAGTATCTTTTCCTGGTATTACAGATTTTAAACTTCAACAAACTCAATTGAAGTTATTATTCTACATAATATTCTATCTAAACAATCACCTCAAGTTTTTCAAATATTTAAAATGCATATATAGTGAGAAGTGTGACGCATCAAACAACTAAATCCTAAGTATCCCATTAAGTTTCTCCTATCCAAAGTCATTTGTGACTTGAGAGCAAGGGGGAAAAAGTATTACATTGAATAGGTTTCATTTCCAGTATTAATCACAGAAATATAAGTGACAAAATGTAATATAACTGAGAAGAACTATTATACATCTTAACCTGACTGAGTCTGGTTAGATGAGCTAGAACAAGTGCCCTCTTGAATGAGGAAGGCACCCACACTCGCCTCCTGCTGGAGATACAGGATACTGCAGCTGAGGTTACATGGTCATGGGTTATAATCTCCAAGCCATTTACGGTGGAAAATATTTTAAAGATCATTACTTAGCTTCTTTGAACCCCAGTTCTGAATTAAACAAAGTACAAAATACCTACTTCACAGAAATTTGCATTTCTGTGAAGATTTATATATATTCTATTCTGGCATTGTATCTATGCCTGGCACTTTCCCTTCCCCTTTTCCTTCCACCTAGTCACAACCACTAAGCATCTTCTTCTAATTTGATGACTCTGTAGACTGTACAGGTTTTCGCTTAAGGCTTCTGTGTCCACAGGTGCTAGACATACCTTCAAAAACAAGCATTTCTTTTTGTGCCAATACTAATATATGAGTGAGAATCCATTTTGAATATTTAATCATTTTTAATAAACTCAGCAACAGCATCTTCTGATACATTTTACTGATAATTCTGTCCAAAGCCTTTACTGCATGTATAAAAAGCAGAACATGGAGCATGGCTCTGGAGAATTAGGAAGGATAAACACTATTCCTACTTTCAGGGAATCTATGATTTACACCAACTGATGGCAAGACTACTTAGATACAAAGCTAAGTCTATAGTAAAAATGATGCACTGAAGAGAATAAAAAGATGGGTGGGGGTTGGGGGTGGGGGGTGGTAGATGGTTTCTGAACTCAGATGTGCCAGCTATTGACTGAATTTTGTACTACACTCAGATTTCTTCAATAGTCTCAGGATTACTGTTGATATCATGCTTTTCATAACATGTTTCTTTCAAATACAACCCAAAACATATTATATAAAGGATTGTTCTACATAGCTTTATAATAAAGCTATATAAGTCTGGAGTGGCTTATTAAGTATCCAAGGAGTACACTTGAGCCTGTTTGGTTTAAATTTTAATAGAAGTTTACACATGGCTCATAGAGAGTTTGGTTTGAGCCTCTGAGAGTCATTCTGGCAGCAGCAACCATAAGGAAGTGATTCCACTTTTTTTCTACAATATCTTCCACTATGCTGCCAGACTAACCTTTCCAAAAATGTATGCCTCTCCATTACTCAAAACTCTTAATGTATAAAATTCAAATATCCTAATATAGAATTTAACATCATTTAAAATTTTTTTCAACTTGTTTTCAACTTTTCTTACAGATCTCCAATAACCTTCTAACACTCTACCATATTAGACTGTTTGTTGGCTTCCAAACATGCCATATCTCTAATATGTCAGGCTCTTATAACACATACTTTAATTTTTTTATTTCACTTTTATTTCAATACTGACATGTGTTTGAGAATCTTTGCAAATCTTAGAGTAGATTTCCTTTCCCATTTCCACCCTCTTATATAAATTTTCCTCATACCCTGTCCTACTCAAAGTTCCATCTTTAAATTATTCACTGCTTTATTTATATCACTAACTTAGTATATATTACATTATGTTATAGATATGTATCTACCCTACCCTTAGAAGCAAGCATCACAGACCCATTTTTAGAGTTCTAGCACAAAAGATAGTGGTCAATGAAATTATAGGAACTGGATTGGAGTGACAGTTATATCAGTGAGCTATAGCTTTCTAAGGAAAACACTCAAAGGGATCTCTAAAATAAAGTATTACCAGTAATCTTGAATATTGGGCTTCTTCAAAGGAACTGATAAGAAGTAGCCTTTCAAAGTAAAAATTTAAAGAATCATCATATTATCCAAATGATGCTCATAAAAATTTCAAATGGTTGTAATCTTAATTCCTTCCATTGTGAGAATATACGAGATAGATATATTGGAAAATCTGGAGCATAAAATTGCAATGATAATAAAATAGTCAAGTGCTCAGAAGCAAATTGGCTAAAGTTAAACTAAAAGAAATGTAGGTCAATGCAAATCAGAAAAAGATAAGCCAGAGTCAAGAAAATATTCTATAAGATCTAGAGGTCATGTTGAAAGTTGCTTATGGCTTGTCAGCAAAAAGTTTTTATCAAGCTATGTATTTAAACTACATCAAGGAATTGGTGTGAGTGCAGCAGATAGGCAAGCGTTGTGAGGTAGCCATAAAGCAGACCTATGGGCACTGGCAGAACAACTGCAGGTGGCCAGGTTTGTAAGGACTTTTTTCCATTGAGGTGGCAGGATCTACTACTAGACATAAGAATATCTGTGGGTCTTGACCCTTAAGCTTGACCCTCACCCACAGCCTTTGAGCTGTGGTTAAAATTTGCAGAAATAATCCAGACCTGAACACATTCTCTTGTGATCCTCATGATCAGGAAGTTCTGAAGTCAGTATGAACCTGCTGCAGTTGGAGGTGTGCATAGATACCTTAGTTTCAGAGCCTCACAGCCAGCCTAAGGGTCAATCTCATGCACGAATTAGCCTATACTAATCAAGATTCAATTACAAGGGAAGGCCCACAAAACTCAAACAAGTGATATTCCTGGAGCAACCAGCTCCGGTAATCAAGGAGATTGCAACACTGGATCCCACATGACACCTACTACATAAGACGATTCCATGCCATGAAGACTGGGAGTAAGTAACAGCAGATCTATCTAACACAGAGAAACAAACACAAGAGGTAATCAAAATGGGGAGACAAAGAAGAGGCTCCAAATGAATGAACAGGAAAACTATCCATATAGAAAAAGAGCTAAATAAAATGGAGGCAAGCAATTTATAAGACAGAGTTCAAAGTAATGGTTAAAAGGATGCTCAAGGAACTTAGTATTACAACAACATGAAAAATAACATAGAAACAATAAAAAGGACCACTTAGAGACAAAATATATATATATATATCAGACACCAAGAATATACTCTAAGAGCCTTGGCCAGTTGGCTCAGCAGTAGAGCGTCATCCCAGTGTATGGACATCTGGGGTTCCCGGTTAGGGCACACAGGAGAAGCGACCATCTGCTTCTCCATTCTTCTCCCTTCTCTCTCTCTCTCTCTCTCTCTTCCCCCCCTCCCACAGCCATGGCTCATTCAAGCAGGTTGGCCCCAGGCACTGAGGATGGCACCATGGCCTCACCTCAGGTACTAGAATGGCTCAGTTTCTGAGCAACAGAGTAACAGCCCCAGATGGGCAGAGTATCACCCCCTACTGGGCTTGTCAGGTGGATCTCTGTCAGGGTGCATGCGGTAGTCTGTCTCTCTGCCTCTCCACCTCTCACTTAATAATAATAATAATAATAATAATAATAATAATAATAATAAAGAATACACTCTAGGCCCTGGCCGGTTGGCTCCCCGGTGGAGCGTCGGCCTGGTGTGTGGGGGACCCGGGTTCGATTCCCGGCCAGGGCACATAGAAGAAGCGCTCATTTGCTTCTCCACCCCCTCCCCCTCCTTCCTCTCTGTCTCAATCTTCCCCTCCCGCAGCCAAGGCTCCATTGGAGCAGGGATGGCCCAGGCGCTGGGGATGGCTCCTTGGCCTCTGCCCCAGGCGCTGGAGTGGCTCTGGTCGCAGCAGAGCGACGCCCCAGAGGGGCAGAGCATCCCTCCCTGGTGAGCGGAGCATCGCCCCTGGTGGGCGTGCTGGGTGGGTCCCGGTCGGGCGCATGCGGGAGTCTGTCTGACTGTCTCTCCCCATTTCCAGCTTCAGAAAGGAAAAAAAAAGAAAAAAGAATACACTCTAGAAGGAATAAATAGTAGGTTGGATGAACAAAGGATTGAGACAGTTATTTGGATGCTAAAGTTAAAAAACAACCAATTAGAGCAGCAAAAAAATAAAATTTAAAAAGAGGAGAAAGAGAAGAAGACAGGAACATAGTTAAAAGAACAAAATGGCAATAAACATGCACCTATCAATAATCACTTTAAATGTAAATGGCTTAAATGTTCCAATCAAAAGACATAGGGGAGCTAAATGGATAAGAAAACAAGATCCAGCTATATGCTCTCTATAAGAT
Organism: Saccopteryx leptura; assembly: GCF_036850995.1. Taxonomy (NCBI): domain Eukaryota; kingdom Metazoa; phylum Chordata; class Mammalia; order Chiroptera; family Emballonuridae; genus Saccopteryx; species Saccopteryx leptura. The sequence goes on along the minus strand of NC_089509.1, from coordinate 47,405,305 downwards.
GCTCACTTTAGAATGAAAAGTACATACAGATTAAAAGTAAAAGGATGTAAAAAGATATTTCATGCAAATGGGAATGAAAGAAAAAACCTGGGGTAGCAATACTTATATTTACAAAATAGACTTTAAAACATAGGCTAGTAAAAGACAAAGAAGAACACTACATAGTAATGAAAGCAATCTATCAAGAGAATTGCTAACATCTATGCACCTAACACGAGAGCACCTAAATATGTAAAGCAAAACTTGACAGACATAAAGGAGAAATTGATAGTACATGGTTGACAGATTGCTAGCAAGGGATTTTAACACTCCATTGACATCTTCCTAACAGAAAATCAACAAGGAAACATCAGAGTGAAATGACACACAAGATCAGCTGGATTAATTGATATCTTCAGAGCATTTCACCTCAAAACATCAGAATATACACTCTTTTTTTATATATTAACTAAGAGGCAGAGACAGACTCTCACGTGTGCCCCAATCAGGATCCACCTGGCCACCCCCCTACCATGGCAATGCTCTGACCCTCTGGGGCTGCTGCTCTGTCTCTTGGCAACAGCCATTTTAGCACCTGAGGTGAAGACATGGAGCTATTCTCAGCATCCAGGGCCAACTTGCTTGAACCATTCGAGTCATGGCTGTGGGAAGGGAAGAGAGAGGAAGAGAAGGAGGAAGGGGAAGGGTGGAGAAGCAGACAGTTGCTTCTCCTGTGTGCCCTGACCAGGAATCAAACCCAGGACTTCTACACACCAGGCCAATGCTCTACAGCTGAGCCAACCAGCCAGGGCCATATACACTTTTTTTGAGTGCACATAGAACATATTCTAAGATAGACCACATGTAAAGACACAAAACAGTCTCAATAAATTTAAGAAGATTGAAATTCTATAATGCATCTTCTCTGACCATAATGGTATAAAACTAGAAATCAATCACAAGAAAAAAACAAAAACCACATAAAGACATGGAGGCTTAATGACAAGTTACTAAACAATGAATGGGTTAACAATGAGGTCAAGAAAAAAATCAAAAGATACCTTCATACAAATGAAAATGAGAACACAACAACCCAAAATCTATGGACTCAGAGAAAGCAGACTTATCTCAAGAAACAAGAAAACTCTTAAATAAACAATCTAACTTTACACTTAAAGGAACTTGAAAGAGAACAACAAATAAAACCCAAAGTGAGTAGGAGAAAGAAAGGAATAAAGACTAGAGCAGATAAATAAAATAGAGTCTAGAAAACAATACAAACGATCAATAAAATGAAGAAATGGTTCTTTGAAAAGATAAATAAGACTGACAATCTTTTAAGCAGATATATTAAGAAAAAAAGAGAGAAATCACAGACAAATAAAAATAAAAATAAAATAGGTGAAGTAACAACTGATAAGAAAGAAATATAAAAGATGGTAAGATAATATTACCTAAAACTATATGCCATTAAAACTATAGGCTATCCTGGAAGAAATGGATAAATCTTTAGAAATATGCAATTCTTCCACAACTGAATCAGGAGAAATCAGAAATCCTAAATAGATCAGTTACAACAGCTAATGAAACTGAAGCAGTAATCCAAAAACTCCAAACAAACAATAGTCCTGGACTGGTTGGCTTCACTGGTGAATTTTGTCAAATATTCAAAGAACTAACACTTCAGAAATTCAAAAGGAGGAAATAGTTCCAAGCTCATTTTACAAGGCAGGATTATTCTAATTCCAAAACCAGATAAAGACACTACAAAGAAAGACAATTATAGGCCAATATTCCTGATGAACATAGATGCTAAAATTCTCAACAACATATTAGCAAATATCAATCAGACAACAAGAAGAAATAAAAGGTATCACGATTAGAAAGGAAGAAGTAAAATTATCATTATTTGCAGAAGACATGATAGTGTATACGGAGAACGCTAAAGATTCCAACAAAACTACTAGAACTGATAAATTCAGTAAAGTAGCAAATAAATAAATATCCAGAAATCAGTTGCATTTTTATACACCAATAATAAATTATCAAACAGGAAAACTAAGGAAACAATTCTAATTCCAATTGCTTCAAAAAGAATAAAATACCTAGAAATAAATTAACCAAAAGTATAAAATACCTATATTTGGAAAATGATAAAACACTGAAAAGGGAATTTGAAGAAGATACAAATAAACAGAAGCATATATCATGTTCATAGATAAAAAGAAATGACATCATTAAAATATTCATACTACCCAAAGTAATCTATAGATTCAATACAATACTTATCAAGACACCAATGGCATATTTCACAGAAGTAGATCAAATATTCAAAAAATTTATATGGAATCATAAAAGACCTCAAAAAGCCATAGCAATCTTGAGAAAGGATTGCGAAATTGGAGATATGATAATACTTGATCACAAACTATAATACAAGGCCATAGTTATCAAAACAGCATGGTACTGGCATAAGAACAGACATACAGATTAATGGGACAGAGTAGAGAACCCAGAAATAAACCCATACTCTTATAGTCAATTAATATTTGACAAAGGAGGTAAAAAAACATACAATGGGGTAAAGACAGTCTATTCAATAAATGTTGTTGGAAAATTGGACAGACACATGCAAGAAAATGAAACTAGACCACCCCTTCTTATACTATATACAACAGTAAACTCAAAATGGATTAAAGACTTAAATATTAGATTTGGAACCATTAAAATTCCTGGAAGAAAACATAGGCAGTAAAATCTCAAACATTTCTCATAGAAATAATTTTTCTAATATATCACCTCAGGCAAAGGAAACAAAAGAAAAAAATAAACAAATGGGACTATATAAAAATAAAAAAGTTTTTGCACAGTAAAGGAAACAATCAACAAAATGAAAAGACAACTCACTGAATGGGAGAATGTATTTGCCATATATCAGATAAGGGCTTTATATCCAAAATTTATAAGGAAATCGTGAAACTCAAAACCAAAAAAATCTCCACAAAGAATCCAATTAAGAAATGGGCAAAGGACCTGAATAGACACTTCTCCAAAGAGGACATATAGATGACCAATAGGCTTCTGAAAAGATGTTCAACATCACTAGTTATCACAGGAATGCATATAAAAACCACAATGAGATTTCACTTACACCTGTCAGAATGTCTATCATCAGTAAATCAACAAACAATAAGTGTTGGAGAGGTGGAAAAAAGGGAACACTTGGGCACTGTTGAAAATGCAGATTGGTGCAGCCACTGTGGAAATCACTATGAAGTTACCTCAAAAAATTAAAAATGGAACTGCCTTATGACCCAGCAATTTTATTTCTGGGAATGCATCCATAAAACCCCAAAACACTAATTCAAAAGCATATGTGCACCCCTATGTTTATTGCAGCATTAATTACAATAACCAAGACCCAGGAAGGAGCCCATGCTCCCATCATTAGGTGTGTGGATAAAATAGCTGTGGTATATGTACACAATAGAATACTACTTAGCCTTAAAAAAGAAGAAAATCTTTTTGGACAGCATGGATGCACCTGTAGAGTATTATGTTAAGTGAAATAAGCCAGTCAGAGAAAGACAAGTATTTATATATGATTTCTCTTATATGTGGAATCTAATGAACAAAATAAGCTAACAAACAAAATAGAAACAGACTCAGAGAACAAACTGACAACTGTCAGAGGGGAAGGGATTGGTTGCTGGGTAAAAAAGTTGAAGGGATTAAGCAAAAAAAAAAAAAAGAAAAGAAAAGAAAACCAAGCTCATAGACACAGACAGCAGTATAATGATTACAATGTTACCAGAGGGAAAGGGGCTGGGGGAGGTAGAAGAGGGTAACAGGGGGAATAAATGGTGATGGAGGGGACTTGCCTGGGTGTGATGAACACACAATACAATATACAGGTGATGTATTATAGAATTATTAAGTGGTAAGTAAATAAACTACATCAAGGAGATATTCAGATTATACAGTGTATTTAGGAAAAACCTTCCCAATATCAAAGGCTGTTAAATGGTGACAATTACAAAGTAAACTCACAAGTCAAGAGAAAAATATTAACTTGTAATGTTAGAGTTCTTTTTTTTTAAATAAATACAGCATCTTTAATATAAATAAACAAACAAATAAATGCAGCATCTTGTTTCTTGAGGAAAATAAATCACCTTGCACGTTGGGGCAACGGTACTGCATGTGCGTGAAGAAAAAGTGGGTCAGCTCAGGAAACCACAGTAACACTCTGGGTTTACACCAGTGCCATCAGAAGAGCCATTGGTAAGGACAAGCAAAGAAGCACAGTTTTTAACCGGTGTAGTCTTCTGTCCTTTATAATAAACCTTAAAAAAAAAGTTGTGATGCTGGGAGTCCCCTTTATGTTAAACACAATGGCTGACTGGTTATGTCAACAGAAAGTGGCAGAATATGGAGCAAGGTGCAACCTCAGTCTGGGCCCCAATGAAGCAGCTGTTCGTCTGAGTTATGTTCAAGTTCTGAATGCCATTATTTCCATAAGAGACTGCTAGATGACCACAAAAGAATAACTATCTCACCTGGTCTATGGTAACAAACAGGGAGGAGATGAATTTTAGAAACACTGGGCCATTTTCTAAATGAGAAATCCTGCTAACGACCTTAGAAGCTTTCACCGGTCATGGGAGCAACGCTATGAACCCGAGTTAGTGCTCTCTAGGAAAATGAAGACATATGCTCTAATATAGCTCTTAAAATACTCCATTTATAAAATTTAAATTGTATTCATACTCTTGAAATGTCTACTTCACCAAGTTTTCTTTACATCAGGTGTGTCTAATTTAAATATTATATTCAAACAATCAAAATGTTTCTCATTGATCTACTGATTAACACAACGAGGGAGAAAAGGACAAGACATTTGCATCACAATTTAAAATGTGCAAGAAAATTAGTTAGGATAAATATTTATTTCCACATAACATTTCTTATTTGTGAAAAACACAATATCCTAGTCACAGGTACACATTACTTAAACTTTGCAATAAGTTACATTCAAAATATTCACTAATTTTGACCTGGAATCTGAAATCAGAAGGAAATATATATGCTACATTACTCTTATATTTCTTATAATTTCAAAATATTAGGATTAACATAGGGATATCATTAAAATTCACACAAGAACAAAATGGCTATAAAAATACTCAGAAATACAGAATTTCATTGGATAGATTGCTTATTCAAATAAGTGATCATGTGAAAGTTTTAACTCACTATGATTATTTTTAGCAGAACAGTTATTAATATATTAAAACACTGAGTGGCTGCATATGGGACTGACTGGCTGTACAGCTAGTCTAAATCATAAAACAATGGGAATGTTTACAACATAGTATCTGTATTATAAAATACACAAAGGCAACATATTTAGAATGGAAATTTCTGTATTTTTTCCTTAGCATTTATAAACACAGACTTTTTTAACTGCATATTCATCATATATATATATATATATATATATATATATATATATATATATATATATTTAGGCTTATGTTCCATAAAAGAAATGGCTCCTTAAAAGATTGTGAGGGGAATTTCTCAGAAGGTATCAAAATGTTGACTGTAATGAAGGCTTTGTTATTGTTGTATTTCCCTCATAACCTTAATCTCAAGAGCATTTTTTCACTTTTCATGTTCACTTATACACAAAATATAAAATTAATAGTTTAGAAAAGCAACAGGGCCCTGGACAATTATCAGATTAGACACTGAATATTATGAGGTTGAGATCACTGGTCATTTTTAGGACACAAGAATACTATGAGATTTAGTCTTTATTAACTTTGTATTTACCTGAAGTGAAAGAAACACTGTATTTTAGGTAATGCTCAAAATTTCTTAACTTTTCTTCCTCTTGTATAAGCTTAGTAAAGATGATTTCATATGAACTGAAATATCTACAGAAGCTTCTCAAACAGAAATCAAAAATTTCATTTAAAAGATTATTTTTCTACAACATGCATTTAATTAAAAAGTAGAAAAGAGCTTTTCAGAAAAAAATTTTTATCTGGAGATGTCAGTCTAACATTAGAACATGATTCAGAGGCAACACAAGCATCACATGACCTTTAGCAGCAGAATAACTGTACAGGAGTAGAATTTCTTGTGCAATGACTCAGCATTGGTATTCCATGATATGCATGTAAGAGGGTTATTTGGAAAATATTTGTTGTCAATGGGAGAGAAATTTAACAGTTTATTTCTGATAAAGAGTTTTTTTTTAAATCTCATAAAACTTACAAAGGTTTTCTAAAGCATTTCATGCAAGCCAAGTTTATTTGATCATGTAATTACAACTTGAATTTTAAGCAAATTCTACTTGACTCTTTGTATTGGTGTCTGATCCTTTAAAAGAAGTTGTGAATAGGTTTCTATATATTTTTTCAAATTTAGGTTTTAGTTACATGTAAATTCTTAAGTATTAAATGTATCATATTAAATCAAGAAAATGCATAAATTTAATTATTAAAAAATGTTTTCTAACTAAATCTTTGATTTGGGTCTTCTGAAATAAGTCACTAATGCAAAGCTATAAAAAATAAGAAGTAAGACTACCTTTCAAAATTCTTCTCCATGAATCTACCAAGTATTTTCAGGTCACTACAATAGGAAAATACAAACTAGGTAAATATGACTTATCTCTTTAAGAAAGCTATTGCTCTCGTAAAACTGACAATGAGAATCCAGTGTTTACAAACGCCTAATATACAGCTAGGAGTGCAGAGGCTCTTGCATTAGCTACTGTGTATGCTCAGGAGGGTGTCTCACTGCTCAGAAGTTTAAACACAGAAATGAAACAAGTATTGCACTACTTACAGTATGAAGGTGGATTTGGGATGAGAGACAGAATTTACAATACATGATAAAAGCAGTTTTATTCATAATTGTGGCACTCTTCTCATATATTTGTAAAAAATAAATTGAAGATCAAGTTATAGACAAGTCTCCCTGTCAACACCTTGCTGTGAGTCAGCTTTCTTCTCTTTTCGGCTTTCATTGCTACAGGGAGGAAAAGGAGAAATTTATTACTGCAGTCCAGAATGGCTACCTAAGATCTGCTTGTTCAGACACAAAACCCATCAACCCCAAAGCACCGCATGGGTGCTCAGGCATTGCTCTTTCATGCTGCAAAGCATACATAGATAGAGAGCAACAATTAAAAATCCTCTGTACTTAGTGAGATAGAAACCAAGCTGCAGAATGGGGAAAATTAAAAAGACAAAAAACAAAACAAAACAAAAAAACAGAACCAAAACCCAGACATTTTTAAAACACTTCCAAAAGCATGCAAGATTAATACCATGGTTTCATTTGGGGCAAATGAATCACTGTTGATTACTGAAAACGTCAGTCATGCCCTATTTTAGGATAGCACCGACACTACAAATGACACAAAAAAGATGTCACAGCAGGTTTCTGTGGGTGCTGCTGCCAGCAGCCTGTCCTCATTTATGTACTGGATCCTGCTTCTCAGTGAGAACGGTGTCCGGGTCAGGAGGACAGAAACACCTCGGCAGGTCAGGAAGCAGGTGGTCACCCCACACACTGCCTTCCAGACACCTGTGCTGCCTCTTCACAGGCAAGGCCTGTCCATCAGAGGAACAATGTTTCACCTCATTCCAGAGTAAACTCATCCCCAAGTGGCCTCTATTTTTATCTATTCTTCGTTAATTTTATTGATGGGCAAGAAGGTAATGTGACTCTCTTATTTTTGTCTTCATTTTCTACAATATTTTTCTGATATACATTTTTCTTACTCTCATGTCAACAGTTTTATGAAAAATTCAAACAATGTGTTCACATGCATGAAGCTCACACCAAGAGAATAAACTTCCGGAGGGCAGGGGGTTCCCTCCCCACAGCTCCCACCACAGAATCCTCCGCACCTGAGCTGCTCTGTGTCCCTCCCCGCTGCTGGCGCAAAGGGTAACCCACAGCCGGCTGGGCCCTGGGCCTTGAGGCCGGACAAACCCAGATGCTATGACTGTAAACTTAGGTCCTTAATAGAAACTTAGAAAATAGTTGCAGGAGGGGAAATCCTTGGTTTTATAACTCTTCTCCAAGTAATAAAGTGATAGTTAAAACCCTTTTTTTCGATGCAGCTTTTATAATGGTCAGTAACTTAGACACATTCTAAGAATGTGTTTTTTAAGTTGTTTTTCCTCCAGTTGAAGCTAGAAACAGCCCTTCTCAGTTGTCACCACCACCCGGCACCATCAGGTAAGAAGTGCCGGAGCTTCTGCCATCGGTGGCACACTGCCAGCGCTGAGAGCTGGTGTGAGCGCGTGTCTATGGCGCCCGGTGGGTGCCTGCCGCGCTTCTCAGCACACACTTACTTACAGGTCAGAGCAAAGCAACTTTTTTTCACTTTTCTCCTTCCATGAGAAGAGATGACAGTGTGCACAGGATGTGTTGAGAGGCTTAATTCTGTATTTTTAACTCTTCCATCTAAATGACTCATTTTCTTCTACTTTCAGTTCCTTTCATCTGACAAGTGTCTGCTACCCTACTCTCCAAATTCATTTGTCCTTGGGCTCTACCTGGCTCCCAGTTTCTTCCGTCAAACAAAGCCAATGAAAAGGAAGAGCAGGGGGCAGTGAAGGAAGCCCTGGGCTGGGACAGAAAATTACATTCATTTCCTAGACGCTAAGATTTAGCTTCTCTGGAACTTTGTTTCCTCATCTCTAAAGCAGTTCAGACTAGATGGCCAAGTTCTCTTGCAGCTGGAATGCCAGGATTCTGAGCCAGGTATTCGCCTACTCCAGTGAACTTTATTTTAGAATAACAGGTCCTATCCATAGGAGGTTGCAGGGACAGAGACATACTGGCCTCCACATATGCATAGCTCCTATAGATGCAATGCTCTATTCCATAACCTTTTGTTAAGCGAGCAAAATCCTCATGCATTATTAGTTACCAAGCAGTTAAAAAAAATCAGAATATTAGCTTGATTCACAGACATGCTTCCTCCTGATGTCCTTGCTTTGGTCATTCCGGTTGTTCAGTTACAACGACAACCAATTATGATTAGTTTTTTTCTCCTCTTTAAAACCAGTGGTTTTGTTCTACAACACATCATCTGTACAATTAAGGGCAATCTTTATATCTTTTTTGTGACTTGTCTATTTATGTGCTTTGTCTATTTTTTTCTCACAGGTTTTTAGGCTTCCCTCCCAATATTAAGAGTTCGGTATATATTAAAGATATATACTGTGATATAGTTGTAAATATTTTTTCCTGTATTTTTTTAAATTATATTTTGACTTTGCTTATGGTCATTTCTGTAATATAACTTAAAAATATTTATGTAAACAATTTTATTAATCATTGCTTTTATTGTATCAGATTTTGAGTCATAGTTAGAAAGCTTTTCTCTAGATCAAGGTTTCTTGTAATACCTGTATGGTTTCATGTTTTGCTTTTTAATTCCTTGAGTCATCTTATGTGTGGTGTGTGGTACTTAACTTTTTTCAAATGGCTAACTGGCGCCTGACCAGGCGGTGGCGCAGTGGATAGAGTGTCAGACTGGGATGCGGAGGACCCAGGTTCGAGACCCTGAGGTTGCCAGCTTAAGTGCGGCTTCATCTGGTTTGAGCAAAGCTCACCAGCTTGGACCCAAGGTCGCTGGCTCGAGCAAGGGGTTACTCGGAAGGCTGAAGGCCCATGGTCAAGGCACATATGAGAAAGCAATCAATGAACAACTAGGGTGTTGCAGGGAAAAACTGATGATTGATGCTTCTCATCTCTCTCCATTTCTGTCAGTCTTTCCCTATCTAGCCCTCTCTCTGACTCTCTCTGTGTCTCTGTAAAAAGAAAAAAAAATCAAATGGCTAACTGGCATTTTATTGAATGCCCATGAGCATTTATTGAAGCCTCCATCTCCAGCCCAGTGATTGGAGGTGCCACCTTTATCATAATCTAATTTCCATAGGTAGTTGGATCTATTTCTGGTTTCTGTTCTATTGTTTATTTGTCTGTTTATGTACTTGTACTGTAGTCTTCTTCTTTTTTATTAATTTTATTGGGGTGACAATGGTTAATAAAATTATATATGCTTCAAAAACAATTAAAACAAGTGGTTTTGATATTAAATTAGATTTCAGCACACTATGAAGCAGAAATTTTATAACTACCTCAAAACATCTATAAAAAATATCAACGTAAATTTTCTTACTATGTGACTATTATTCTATTCCTTATTACATTGATTTTTTCATTGCCAATCAATTCTAAACTTTCATTGTAATAACTATATTACACATATTTATTAGACATATCTATTATGTACTATTATAATACATATTGCATATCTATTATATGACATATATAACATGTATAATATAATATATGTATACTATATCATATAGTACTCTGTAAAGACCAAGGGATACAAGATGGAAAAGACAGTGTTCCTGCCCTTGAGGAGTTACAATTGAAAGTAAAATAAAGTTATTAACCTTATTTTTTTCAAAAGAGAGCAAAACTTGACCCTCTTCTTATGCTTCTAAGCAATCTTGAAACCATTATTTTTCAATGATACCAAATAGTAGTTAAGGAAAACATTTATCCAACAGTCATGACAGGGTCTAGGAAATCAGAGCAAGAAAGAGAATCCAGAATAGAAGACTGTGGTGGGACTGGAGGGGAGTAGGGAGGGTGGTCCCAGAGCCTAGACTGCCTCCAAATGCTGCTTTTCCCAGCGGTGCAGGTACCTTCCCAAGAAATGTCAATCTTGGGTGTCATTTTTATAAAGCATAGCAGTTGCTCACTTATTCTGATGCAATAAGACCTATTTCTACCAATCCATTCAATAAGCCACAGAAGAGTTTGTCCCATGTATGAATAGCACTGGTGAGCTGGGATCAAGTTAGATATCCCACAGATGTGGAAGAATGTGCAGTTAGTTTTTAGATCCTTCTTTTAGTTAAACTGGATAAAATACTCTTGACAACAAAAAGTGAATAAAAGTTGAAGAAAATATAACTGCTATTCCAAACTCCACTAACTAAAAGTATCAAGGCATATCTGTTAGGTATGTAGGGTTTATGCAAGAATGAAAAACTAGGGACAGGAAGGTGGGGAGCCAGCTTAGGTCTCAAGAGAAATAGATGCTGGTAACCTGGTTTTTGGCCAGGTTTTGCCCATAGATAATTGTCTAGCAGGCACAAGGTTTTTATAGTTCCTAGTCATCATGTTTCAACATCCCAAAGAATATAAAGAGAAATACTGTATTGCTATTATTAATATTGGTTTTAGGATTTTTGGAAGCCACACTTTCTGTCAGTTTCCACTGTTAGAAGATGAAAGACATTAACCACTAACCCTAACCAAGAGATATTTTTTTTTCTCGTGGAAACCTACAGATTTTATTACATCTAAAGGTAAAAAGCAACAACAACAAAAAACAAACAAAGAAAACACTCCAGGTAAACTTTCATTCCACAATAGTTTGAATCTTATGCTAGTGGGAATATATGTTCAAAGAATAAAAACAAGTGGTTATATCAAAATATAAAAGATGGTCTACTTCAAACTGGACCTGCTTAAAAGCACATTATTTCATTGTTCACTGAAGTTAATCTACTCTCTGAAGTAACCCAGATACATATTTTTAAAACAACTAGATCCTCTAGTAAAAAAGCATTACCTGACTTTACTATTTACTTTAAGGGGTTCCTAAAATTTCATGACATAAAAACTTTTGCTTGAATAATAAAAATAAAAAAAGAAACGGAGACAGAGTTTGCAGTATAGATCCATATAACAGCAGAAGAAAAGCCGTCTTCAAATTCTCCACATAATCCTATGTCTGGCATTTATTTTGAGCCCATAAACCTTGAGTTCATATTTTTTAAAATCAGAGAAATGCCCATTGTTAATATCAAAAGGTCAAAGGGTTTGAGAAATTATCTTTCTCATAACTCTGATTTTCTTCCAAGACTTCTAGCAAAACTGAATTACTGTGAGAATGAATCTATCAGGCTGCAGCAGGGACAGTTGGAAAAGAAAGACAAAGCATGTTTTAGAATAAAATTAGTGGCAGATTAAGGTTGGTTGAGGCTCTGGGCACAGAAGAAAATATAGGGCCTCTTATATTAGAAAAAAGTATAAAGTTGGGGTTTTGCAGGGGCCCGGGGCGCGTGTCCAGTGTACCTGCCATTAAATCCGCCTCTGAACAAAATATAACTTCTGTTTGAGCCAAGCAAAGAAAGACATGAAGATTTAAAGTTCAGTTAAAAGACAGTATCAATCAAAAGTCTTTGAGACAGCCTATTGAGTAATTTATATTAACCTCCTTTGGAGTAAGTGTTGGAGGTAGTTGCAGAGAATGGGGTGGGGTTGAAAAGGAAAAAGGGAGAGAGAGAGAGGGAGAGAGAGAAAGAGAGGGAGAGAGAGAGTGGGAGAGAGAGAGGAAGAGAGAGAGAGAGAGAGAGAGAGAGAGAATTCCCGGTTTCTTGGGTAAACTCTGCACATCTAATTTGTCTTATTTCTGCTGTTGGAGATAGAAATGACACTGAAGCAGCATGCCATTTTGGGGTGACAAAAACCAGCAACAAGAGACACTCTCTAAGGCTAATACAACCTCCTTTTCTAACCATGTTTCCAAAAATTTCTAATGAAGCCAGATAAGCTCGCAGGTTTGGAAGCATGGTGATGCATATATGAAAGTGCCCAGCTTTACAATCTCTTATTGCAAGGGATACATTTTCTTCTCTAATATAAAAATTTGATGTGATTGCTAAATACGGTTCTGTGAGATTTGTTGATTTATATATGATGTATTTGTATAAACCATGTGGGGACAAAGTTTACTCAAGCTTCAAACCCTCTTAAAGAGCTGAGTCGTCATAGGAATACCATAAACACTCAGTCTGATACTGGATCTAAGCCCACGACTCTGCATGCCTTTTGCCTCCCCAAAACTCACACAGAGAACATAGGCTGACCAGGTTTCCAGAAGACATCATTTAACATAAGGAAATACAATTAAAGAATAGGTTTGATGGAGAGGGTCTTACCTTTGGGGAATCAGCTTCTAGAGTGATTAGGAAGGGGAGCTTATGACAAAAATGTAATATAAAAATTAAGTAGAAAAAGTTAATTTAAGGTCATGAAAATAAAGGAACTTAATAATTAACCACTGTCCCAAATCCCTTAATCACTCTTTAATAAGAAGAAATATTAGTATAACATAGAGATTTTTCTTTCGATCAGCATCTAAGATGGCTGATAGTTTGAACACTTATTTATAAATTCTGGAAAATTCAGTTGGAAATCCTATGATGACTCTTGATATTCAAGGACATGCTCTTTCCCCAGCATGCATTTAAACTATCATCCACAACTACAGGAGTTATTTGTAATGTTTTCATACAGAGAAGTAAGAATAGACAGAACTTTCTGGAGCTGAAAGTTTTGGTGTAAGAAGGTTAGAGAAGATTTTCAAGGAGTTGAATAGGAGACTGGAAATACACTAAATACAAAATCACCATCTCATGTGCCATATGAGTTTTAAAAAGGATATGGGGGTGTGTAAAATGTGGTCAGACTTCAACAGTGTTCCTGAGAAGTGGGTGATAAGGGAATAGAATAAAATCTACTGCAGAAGATAGGGCAAAATGAATGTCCAAAGAGGTCGTGTACTGGGATTCATTTATAGCACCATCTCCCCACTGTCATAGTTTTGGAGTTAACTTTTAATTTGAAAGGGAGATGAAAAACATACTAACAAATGTGATCATTACAATTTCTACCCACTTTTCAAAAGATTTTTCTGAAATACTTTAAGATTTAAATTTGATGAAAAGTTATACTTTTGCTAATAGATTCATGTCATAAAATGACTGAAACAAGTATAAATTTACATCATTTTAGAATTCAAACCTTTTAGAAGGAAAGCTTGACTCCTTATCTTTTGAGTTATCAGCAGTAATCAGAAGGTTCCTCCACAAGGCGGTCTTTGACATTTCGTCAGAAATATTGATCACAGATGGATCATCTCTAGATAATTTACCCAAAATGAAATAATAAACATAAAATAAGTAATTGAAGTTATCTAGTGATAAAAATTTAAATATAGGACAGTCTTATGCCTTTGTATAATATTTTTGATAATTAAAGATTAAAAGTATATGTAGTTTGTTCAATTATTTAAAAAATTATAAAAAATAAAAATCTAAACAAAATATTCTAGTCACATAGAAACTTGTTTTGGCTACAGTTTTCCAAGTTCATTTCAAATTGTAGAGATCAGGGGCTGCATGCTCACTGCTTAGCCTCTTCCCCTAATAATCGTAGCACAGCAGACCACTTCACACTTCTGCTCAAACTCTACGTGGCTCCCACTTACCAGAGTAAAAGTCAAGTAGATGGACTATAAGGCTATGTCTCCACTCACTCTCTAACTTCATCTCCTGCTCTTACACCCCTGCTCTTTCCTCTCCAGCCACAATGCAATGGTCAACCGACTGTGGGTGCTGTGACACTATTGGCTCCTTGCTGCCTCAGCACCTTGTACTTGCTCGCTCTTCCACCTGTAATGTTCCCTCAGGTGGTACAACCCATTCACTCCTTTGTTCAAATGCCAACTACTCAGGCCTTCACTGGCTACTCTATTTAAACTGTCTATTTCCATCCCTTCATCACACCCTCATTCCTCTTTTTTGTTTGTGGTTTTTATTATACTTTTCATCATCTGAAATACTATACTATTTTACTCAGTCATTTGTTATTATCTATCTCCCCCAACCTCTAGTCTATTTGAATATAAGCTTCATGAGGGATTCTTAGTCATTGATCCACTGCTGTTCCCCTAGACAGAGCCTGGCACTTCGTGCTTATTCAATAAATATTTGTTGAACAAATAAAACAGCTGTGTGTTTGGCAGAGATCTTTTCAAATGGCTAGGGAAGCTTGTAATATCAGCACCTATAGTATGCTGGGTGCTTTTTTGCATTTTAAAATGGCATGGCACCAATTATAGGTGACATTCATAATGCTCTAAAACATTCCCAGGGCTAGAAACACAACCAAATTGCAGCAGGAGTAAATCATAGGCCAAATCAAGGAAAATTTCACTGAGGGAGAAAGTAGCACTCTTATTACTACTGCATGTTGAAATGATACTCTGCTATGAAAAAAAAAATTATGTTCTAAAGAAATCTTAGACTAACCTCACATGACCCTCATTGGTGATTGTTCAGCAGAAGGCAGAAGGCAACAAATCCAACTAAGAGAAACACTAAGGGTCTGAAACAAAACCCTTGGTCTTGCTGTCACTCCCTTACCAAATCCGGACATGTTCTTTAATTCCTCTAATCTGCCCAGCCTTTGGTAACTCAAAGCATATTATGTCAAGTAATTCCCAAGAGTGTCATGCGGAATACAAGTTTTTGTCTTGGGAGCAAATGGGTTTGGAAAATTCTGAATTAAACTTTTGAACTTTTAAAAAAATGAAGTACAATTTAGGTTTTTTAATATGCCAGTGTGCTTTGTGAATCTTCAAACTGGAAGACAGTATAGGACATTTTTCAAATTTATTTAACCACATAATCCTTTGAAAGGGTAACCACATGAAACTAGCATTCTACAGAATACACTTAGGAACATGCTGATTCAACTAACAATCAACAGGATTTCAAAACATACCTATTGTTTTAAAAAAAGATGAAACACTTTCTATACTTGTGCTCATACTTAAGTGGTGCAGGATTATATTTTTTCAATCTAGGGAATATGATTTTACAGTCATACTCTGAAGATCTAGAAGACTCTCTCCTACTTTCTTAACACTATAACAAATTTCTTCCTCAGAGAAATTTCTCCTTTGCTTTTTTTATTTTTAAACTGGCATTGCCTTATATTATTCTTAAATCCTTTGGGACCATATAAAGAGAATTTGGGGCCAAATAATCTTAAAATTTTTATTATAACCTAGAAATTTGATTTCTTCTGCTATGCCTTTGTGCATCCAGTTAGCATATTTTAGAAAGTTACATAATATTTCCTAAAATGACTGGTGAAACTAAATCCTTTAACTCAGAAACTAGATTATCTCTTTGGAAGTGCCTTTTTGGGATGGCCTCCCAAAGTTCAAACGTTGAGCTGTGATCCACTTAGTCAATACCTAGCTCATTTATCCCAGCATTGAATCCTGACTTGTCTTCAAGTCCTACTTTCAGAAGCTATGAAAGAGAGCTTTTGTATCCATTATAAATACGAGAAGAAAAGACTTCAAATAATAGCTCCCTCCCCCTCTTCATTGTACTGAGACAGAGTAATTTAATTCCTAGTTTTAATTCTTTTTATTCTAATACAACTTTAGCAAACCTCGACAGGAATCCATGCAGTACAAAATTTTTAAGCAGAGTGTGTAACAAAATGTTCCATTACTCAAACTTTTTTTTTTTTTACCTATATACCTTACCTGTAATGTCCTTCCAATGGAAGTTGTACTGTGCCCTCATCTTCCATAGCTAGCATAATTTGTTCTTCCTGGAAAAAGAAATGTAAAATATATATAGTGAGCCTGATGAATCTTCCTTTTTCATTGAAGAAGAAACACAGATTAATGTTTCACTATCTCATTAACCCCAGGACCTTCCACTTTGTTTGCATTCATTAATGCTAGCACAGGTCCTTTTAATAAAGAAAGCATCAGCTACCAGGAACAGAAGTAATTAATGAGAATTTTATATCACAAGGTAATTTAAATGCTAACAACAATCTCCTTGATGTTAAAACATGGTTAATTTCCAAGCAGATTTAAAAAAATTAATCTAAATTTTACCAGGACAAAAGTGTGAGTTATATAATTGTTTTTATTGTTATAAAGTTGAAGTTATCTTCCTAGCACGCTCTATTAGAAGGGAATAAGGATGTGTTTAGAGCAATGGTTCTCATACATGAGTCTACTTTAGAGTCATCGAAGGGCTTGTTAAAAATACATATTACTGGGCTCCATTTCCCGAGTCTCTTATTCAGTAGGTCTGAAGTAGGGCCCAAGAATTTACTTTTTTTTTAAGTTTCCAGATGACAACTGATAATGCTGGTCTGAGGCTCATACCTTGGGAACCACTACTCTAGAGACTTAAGAGACTTGAACACACTCAATAGAAGATATTTTCTTGTATGGACTAAAACATAGATGTGTTGGCTACTTAGGGATGCATGTTAGGTTTTTGTTTTATGCTTCAGATTTCTTGTTACAATAACAATATCCTGCCCTTTCTAAAGGGTAAAAATGCTTTATATATTTATTTCTTTGTATATAATGTTTAACATTATATCTTTGGGGTGAAGATAATCTTATGTTACCACACTGAAATGTCCTGGTTTAGTTTCAATAATGTTATTATCAACTTCTTTCCATATACCAAAAAAGAAACTTAGTTATATATAGATTATAGCTTTGTTTGATGAATTTATTTTCAAAGGGTCAGTTAGCAATGTGCAAGTTCAGAGAACTATTTGGCACCATTTAAAAATGTTAGCATTATTGGCCCAAACTCTAGAAATGACATTTTAAGTTGTGTAAAGTTAAAGAGCAGGGTAAATCCCTGACCAAATGGGAACTGAAAAGAGAAAAGAGAAATAACTTAGAGGATCATTGTCCCTGTCAGTAGCTCAGCAGTAGTTTGGCTAATTTAAATCAGCTTCAGGAGAGATAGGACCTTTGGCTGATGTCATTAACCGGAGCACACAAGGCTGTTCCTAGCATCCTTGGTATGCAGACCTCGTTTGCACATTGCCTAGACTGAAGAGACCTAGCCATATTTTTTGTTACTTAAAGAAACAGTGTTTGCTAGAGCTTTTTTAACCTATGAATATATAATATAATGTAGGGGCAGTTCTCATTTTTACTATTGGAGTGCTTGCTTATACATCTAACCTGCTGACCAAGGCAGGCTTCCCTCTGCTGGGATCCTGGCCGTTCTACATACCAAATATCTCTGTCCAGACTATGCTGTGGAATTAAGGAGAGGCCAGGGGAGTGCATGAGTTCTGCTGCTTATGTGTTTATAAGCGCCCCTCCTTCCAAACCCTGCTACATTTATTTATACTCTGTGGTACCAATGGCACGTGTCTCTTACCTCTTTGCATTGCAAAAATTAACTCTCTTTCTCTGTTGTTAAATTTTTTCTTTAAGGCCCATGAGATGTACTTTATTACTTGTGTATAATGCCTGTTCCTCCTGGCATTTGGCAGTACTATTAGAATCAATTTATGTTGAGTAGAAAGTACCATTGGTTTTAAATTACACATTTAATCATCTGAGCAGAGCTATTCTGCAGCCTAGAATGAGGCATGCCTTGAAATTGGGTTAGTCACTATATATGGAACGTAAGATATATGTCATATTAACTTACAGGCACATCTTAGAGCCCATGAGCAGAGCATCTGTATTCTTTCAGACAGGTATTATTATTTTTCTGAAGAAAAGGTAACCTTAACAAACATGGATGAACATAAAGTGGAAACATTCAGTGATCCCAAATGCTATTTAAGTAAAACCAAGATATAAGCAAAATGCAATTCTTTCCTTTATTATCCACTGAAAGTTAAGCGTTTTATATAGTATTTTCCCGAACTAACTCAGAATAAAGTGTCAGAAAGGCATGTAGAAAGGTTTACTAAAAGAGCAAAATTCCAGAAAGCTGAAGAGAAGGACAGCCATCAATGCCGAGGTGACCTGGCAGCAGAAAACCAAGGCTCGGGATACAATCGAACAGCAAGAAAACTTGGGCCAAAGCTTTGGGAACAATTTTGTTTTTTCCTCAGATGATTTTCCACTTTTCTTTCAAATTGCTTTCAATAATTATTTTGCACTCTGTGGCTTGTTAGCATGTGTGGGCTTTATACTAGTCATAATTCTATCCAAACAAAAACTCATCACCTCTAAAGATAGCATTTCCAAGCCATGCTTATCTGAAGAGAAGGTGGCAGAGCAGCCGCTGCCTTCCATGCCAGAAGGAGGTTGGGTGGGCCCAGTGCTCGGGATGGAGGCCGGCTGCATCCGAGGCAGCACTCTAAGGAAGCCAAAAATTGAGACTTTCTGGGGAGGAGCAGTCAAATCAGGCACGAGCCATCACGACAGCCACAACCTAGTTTATCTCAGTTATACAGGAAAAGAAAGACAGTGAGAGCACAACACTAACTGGGTGTCCATCACTTTGAAAGAGAATGAGGTCCATTCGGCACCCCATTTACACAGGGTCCGTCACAAATATGCTGAATCCTACCTATAACACGATGAAGATGTTAAAAGGACAATGATCAAACTTTACCAAGAATATTTGAGGGGGTTTGCCAATTTAAGGAATATTCATTCTGCGATTGAATACCAACTTTTAATTAAGATAGTCCAAAGCATTTTTCAGATATTAAATAAGGGAAGGACAGTTAATGCTATATCCAGTAAAAGGCAGCAAAATTGAGGCTTAAAAACAACCAATGGGTATACAACATAATCGAACACCAAAATGATCTGGAGATGTTTTCTCTAAATCTGTGTCACCCCGTTAAAATTAATTGTTTAAATAAAATTATTTAAAAACAACAAATAAACAAACAAAACCCAATCTATTCAAAAGCACTCAAACATCTACTGAGCATGTATTATGTGCTAGGCCCATAGTGAATAATAATCCAGGAGATATTTAACAAATATATGTTAAGCATCAATGTTTTTCAACCACTGGTCCTCAGACTAGTCCGCTAGAAATTTCGTGCTGTTCCGTGAAAGCGTTATGCACCTTGATGCCATATGAAGATTATAGACCCAATGATCTTAGTCAAATTCTCTATGGCAGGGTGATTTCTGCCTTAGCAATCTCTGAAATAATTCTCCTATTTTCACCAGTCCCCAAGTGTAAAAAGTTTGAAAACCATTGGTCTACATGACAAGTAGTCTAGGTACTAGGAATACAGCAGAAAAAAAGAAACTTATTTGTTCAGTTTGGGAGTAGAAGAGATGAAACTTGAGGTAGGAAGAAAATAGGTAGTCCAAGGAAAAAATGTAGTTACAAATAAGAAGTGTTTGTATGACAATGAACAATCAGCCTGCCTGGAGCCAAAGCCTGTGCTGAGTATTATTGGAAAATAAAATTGGAGTTTATTTGTGGGGTATTTTATTTATTTACTTTTTAGTAAGAGAGATGAAGACAGAGAGACACAGAGAGAGAAATATAGGGACAGACAAACAAGAAGGAGAGAGATAAGAAGCATCAATTCATTGTGGCACCTTAGTTTTTCATTGATTGCTTTCTCATGTGTACCTTGACCGGGGGCTACAGCAGAGCATGTGACCCCTGGCTCAAGCCAGCAACCTTGTGCTCAAGCTGGTGAACCTGTGCTCAAGCTGGTGACCTCAAAGTTTCGAACCTGAGTCTTCTTTTTTCTTTTTTTTTCTTTTTTTTTGTATTTTTCTGAAGCTGGAAACGGGGAGAGACAGTCAGACAGACTCCCGCATGCGCCCGACCGGGATCCACCCGGCACGCCCACCAGGGGCGAAGCTCTGCCCACCAGGGGGCGATGCTCTGCCCCTCCGGGGCGTTGTTCTGCCACTACCAGAGCCACTCTAGCGCCTGGGGCAGAGGCCAAGGAGCCATCCCCAGCGCCCGGGTCTTTGCTCCAATGGAGCTTTGGCTGCGGGAGGGGAAGAGAGACAGAGAGGAAGGAGGGGGGGGAGTGGAGAAGCAAATGGGCGCTTCTCCTATGTGCCCTGGCCGGGAATCGAACCCGGGTCCCCCGCACGCCAAGCCGACGCTCTACCGCTGAGCCAACCGGCCAGGACCAAACCTGAGTCTTCTACATCCCAGTTCAATGCTCGATATCTGCTGCACCATTGCCTGGTCAGGCAATTTGTGGAGTGTTTTGATTAATAGGATGCTAGATAGAAAATTATGTTATGAATCTAAATTATATTTTTGATAGCATAAAAATTATAATTCATATACTATGATACCTAACAAACTACCTTCAGTGAATTAGGTAGCATCTATTACTACATCCACTTCTCAGGTAAAGGTAAGGCCCTCAAAGAGCCCCAAGTACAAACAATAGCAGCTTTAATGATGACAGCTGAAAAGAAAAAAAAGGACAGAGGAGGTGTCCAGACAGAATTCATATAAATAGATGGATGCAACATATGTTTTAATCAGAATATTTGATTGTTTCTAAATAACTTATCTAAAGGACTATAAAATATAAAAATTCTGATAGCATGACCTTGGATTTAAAAGAGTATATTCTGGAGATACAGCTTCTGTGGTTTTAGGAAAAGTCTTATCTCAAATTTTAGCACTCATCAGAATCACCGAGAGGTCTAGTCAATGCAGATTATTGGCCATATCCCCAAAGATTTGAGTAGAAGATGCGGAGTAGAGTCCCAGAATTTGCCTTTCTAACAGGTTGAGGGTATTGGCTGATGCAGAGGAAGCCCTGAGACTCACTTTGAAAACCCACTGCTTGAGGGAAAATATGTTTACCTCACTCTAAGATTCAATTAGAAATAACATTTGTCTGTATAATAATCAGGCCATGCTTCCCAAATCCATGACCAATTCTGATCTTCCTTAGCAGCAACACATGCTCTGTAATTTGTTTAACTGCACTTGTTTTTAGATTGCTTTTGCATCTTCTTGGCCTGGTTCATGATCCTGCTTCATACGATGACAAGTCTCACTTGCCCCCTTTTTGCCTTTTCTTATGGCATATATGTTAGAGTGAACCTCTCATAACCCAAGAGGTGTCACTATCATGATCACTGCCCAGAGTTGAATTTCCAGGATTTCCCAAACATCCACCGCCTTCTTCCTCGCCACCTCCTTCCCACCACCCAGGAGCAAACATTCTGCTGGGGTTTTCTGCTTTTAACAGCAGCCCATTTGTCAACTGTGTACAACGTCCTAGAGGATATTTAAGTAGCAAGGAAGGCATGTTGGTACTCTGAGCACATTTGGACATCCAGAATTTGATTCTGCAGGCTTCCCTTTACACAGAGCAATGTGCAAAATGTCAGGGTTCCAATATTCATTTCTATCCTGATTATAATCCTTTCTTTCTAAAAACTGAAGCATATGCATATGCATATGCATGAAGTACATGAAAATTTGGAACAGAAGCTCTGCGACCTTGGACTGGCCTGTGTAGCTATTTATTCTGCTTAACTCATTATTGAATTGTAAGGTCAGACTAATGTTTTCTGAATGCCATTAGACCAGAAGTGGGCCACTGATAGGAAAACCCTGGAGCAGTAAGGTACAAGCTTGTGACTATCATCAGAAGGACAAAGGTGAGCCTTATTTAAATTCAAGTCTCAAGGATTTGAGACATCTCTGCTATTTATCATCTTCCCAGATCAAATCAAAGTCAGGGGATCCCAGCCTGCAGGAGTCCATAGCCTCAGTAATGTGAAATACTGAGATCAGCTGACCAAGCAGAAAATCAACCAGAATTTAAGTTTCAATGTATCACTTCTTAAATCTTCTTACTTTCTATATTGATCGCACTCATTTAATACAAATTCTAAGTTAGACAAGTTAGACAATGAACATTTTTAAACTTCTTTTTCTCATTCCAGTTGTCAGGTAGAGAATTATCTTTTTCTTTTTTTTTCTTTTTCGGCACTGGTCAGACCTGTATTTTAATGTTCAATTTTGGATGATTTCTTCTCTGTATTATTGATTCTCTTGTATCTTTTCATGTACCAAGGATCACATGAAGGGATCATTATATTAATCTATTTGAAATTAGAAGGGTCTGCAAACCTGCCTGATTTAATGTCTTTCAAGGCCTTTTCCCTCACTTTTCTCATATGCACATGCCTCAATAAATCTTTAATGTATTTGTATATCCTTATGAAAAACACAAATTCCAGGAAATTTAGTAACACAGTGGTACCTTGAAATACAAACAGACCAACATACAAAATTTTTTTTAAAGATATGAGCTGCAACTCTGTCCATATTTTTGTTCGAGATCCAAGTGAAATTCTGAAATACGAGTCATGATTCGGGAAGCCGCCACTAGTTGGCGCGTTGGTGCATGGGTCCAGTATCAGCAGTAAGATATACGAGTTGACTGACTTACAAGCTCGGTTACAGAACGAATTAAATTCGAATCTCAAGGTACCACTGTATTTAATTCTAAAATCATTATCTTCATAATCAGCAAACAGGAAACACTCACTAGAGTACAGTGGATCTGCAATATAAAAAGCTTAGAGGTTCATTAAATAGTGTCTCTGCCTATCCCAGGTTAAGCAATTCCAGGATGGACGTGTGTCACATGTACATATAAGTACTGTACGCATTTAGCTATGTGAGTGGACCGGGCAATGAAAATTGCAGATTCTAATACGTTTATGGCTACTATCAAATTTGTTCTCTTCTATTTCATTGATATATAAATGAAAAAACAAAAATTTTTAATGATAAAAACAGACATGATATGTTATACAATATACAGAAATATCATTTTTCATTTTACGGAGTTCTAAAAGGGCAAAAATGGCCCACAGTATGGATATGGCCTAAGGACAATACTGTGGAAGGGATGATTATAGGGCTGGGACTGTTGTTACCTATTTTCTACAGAAGTAGTAAAGATATTTGACAGGAAATCAAAGCAAACAAAATAAAGCAAAATTACATTTGTAAGTTACTGCTTTAGTATACTCAGTAGTATTCCCATTATTGGAAAGGCTGAGGGAGAACTCAGAGGTTTGGAATCTAAAATGATCTTCTTTGGAATTTAAAACTTCTTGGAAATTGTTCTCAATTTGAATAATTTTAATTATCAAGTATGGATAATTTAAGTCTTCATAATTTCTATATTCTGGTACCCATCCTATTTACATTTAGTTTATACCAAATTATGTCATATTTTTCTTGAACAGTATCTGAGGATGAGAGCAAAACTTTACCTAATGCCTCCCCACCTAAAATAGGAACTATCAAAACATCCTAGTTAGTGTATTATTTTTAAAGATCTCTTGTACTTAAATAAGAATATATCAAACAGAAAAATAAAGATATAATTTATGTAATTTTGTATAATATATTTTAATTTTATATTAATATTAGAAGTATGAGTAGTCAAAGTATGCGAAGCTTCTACTTGGAAAACAAACATTCTCACAGGTTTAAGATATATCATTGTCTATTGTCAGTGATGAGACACTGTGGAATAGTGAAGAAATGCCAGACAATCACATATTATGTAACTATATCAGCTATGCAAGAATCTCATTAGACTTTGTAGCCTAATCAAACCTCACCTAATGACTGAATAACACCAATGACCACTGAAAGCTTTGCAAACATATTCCTCAAGGGAAAGAGAAATATATCCATGGTTGGAGAAAAGATACTATAAGTAAGAAACTGAATACATTTACTAACCACCGTATAGAAGGAAAACTGGAAAAATGCACAACTGTCATCAAATATTTTCATTCATCTTTCTTTCTATTCACATGGAAATTTTGTTCCTATGTTTTATAATTTATGGGTTCACTCATTCTGTTAAATGAAGTACTGGTCACTTTTTTCATTTATACTCCTTGTTGTTTTTATATACTTAAAAAATATTATGATGACTAGCTTCAAAATAGACCCAGACTAGGCCCTGGCCTGTTGGCTCAGTGGAAGAGCATCAGCCTGGCATGTGGATGTCCCAGATTCGATTCCTGGTCAGGGCACACAGGAGAAGCATCCATCTGCGTCTCCACCCCTCCCCCTCTCACTTCTCTTTCTTCTCCTCCCCTCCAGCCATGGCTCAATTAGAATGAGTTGGCATGGATGCTGAGGATAGCTTCATGGCCTCTGACTCAGGTGCTAAAAAATGGCTCTGGTTGCAATGGAGCAAGGGCCTCAGATGGGCAGAGCATCCCCTCCTAGTGGGCTTGCCCGGTGGATCCCTGTCAGGGCACATGCGGGAGTCTGTCTCTGCCTCCCCTCCTCTCACTAAAAAAAAAATTAATTAAAAAAAAAAATACACACACACACACACACACACACACACACACCAAGACTAACATAGGAATTTTAAATACTCCATACAACTTAAATTGTTATAATATATAAAACAGAATAGGATAAGTCAGTAATCTGTGAAAGTAATTAAATCCCCAAAGTTTCTCAAACAATAATCTTAAATCACTTTGATAGCAAATTTTATCTCACTTTGAAAGCAAATCAGATCAACATGTTTCCTCTTAAGCATTTCATGTTTCAAGAATAAATAATTTTTCTTTTGATTATAATTATTTTTTTATTAACTTTCTTCTAGAAAAATACCAATAATGATAATGTTTTTTTCATTTCTTACATACTCAATAAAAACCAATCATTGAGTGACCATAATTTAAAAATAATTAAGCATCAGTAAGTTTCTGCCATCCATGAGGAAAGAATCAGAAATATGAACTATAATTTGGTTGATAATAACATACAACATATTTTCATATTTCACTAGAGATTGATTTTCTCCTGTAAGATCTGCCCTCTATCTCTCTGTTCAAGTTACAACTTTATAATCTGAAACATTAATCTTCTAAACTTGTCCACTATCTAAAGATAAACACAATAATTTAGTTTGCAAAGAGCTATTGTTGCAGGTGCTCTTTTTTTCTTTTTGAGATATTTATTTTGCTATGACTTACTTCTTTTTCAGCATCTTCTAGTTTCTTTTTCTTACTCTCAGGCATTAAATCATCTAACCAGCTGAGTTCCCGTTTGGTAAACAGAAAGTCCATCAACTTTCTTACAAATACCAGTGCTAACACCTGAAATAAAGAATAAAATAGTTTAAAATAGTGTAAAAATAGAAATGGGTTATGTAGATGTTTGTTTGTTGGCAGAAATAAGCCAATTTCAATTAGGACTAAGATTAAAATAAAATTTGAAAATATGTGTATCATAACAGATAACTGTTATACTCCTGCTTCTTCATTTCCCACTCTTACCACATCCTCCAAATAACAGCTATGATGCTACTTACTAATTATATGTTATTTAAAGAAACTATTTTAAAAACTATAAAATATACTCAACTGTTTTCTTAAATACATGTAGTTAATACTTTGCTTTATTTTAAATAAATGTTAAACCATTCTTACCTGTGCTATTTTACATTATTTATATTAATTCAAATTAAACATTAAATTTTAAAAGTTTATATATATTTTTCCACTGAACTTCAATTATTTCAAACTATTACCAACATCAGAAGGATAGAGACAAAACTAATATAAATCACTGATATTTGTATGTAATCTCAAATCTAATCTTGTCACTAGTTTTAATGGTTAAAGCTTATACCAGAGTTTCCAATAACTCTTGTTTAGGATAACCCACTGTTCCAATTTCAGCTCATGGATTTTCAATAAGAAAATCAGAATATCATAAAAATGTTAGAAATTTCATACCATCATGGGAAAGACAATAGCAGCTCTTGAAACTTTTATTATCCACAAAAGGCCAAGGCAACTCATCTGAATAACGGTGAAGAGATGGACTTTTCGAAGTGGTACATGCCTTAGATATATAAAATCTGGTTGATGTTTTGCAGGCATCCAGAAGAGCTTTATCCTATCAAAGAACTAAAAGATAAACAAACTAAACTGATTTTTACAGACAACAATAGAAGTAGAACAAGTAAACGTTTAATGTGGTCCAATATACTGTACATCTGGATCACATTAAGTTGACTCCGGGCATCTAGACAGTGGGACTCTTATGCATACACTCTGAAATACTACAATTTCAGTTTTATAATAGCTTACGTTTTCTTGACTATAGACCCAGGCTATAATCAGAAGAGTTTAAAAATATTAAAGACAATGCTAAATATGGCTACCTGGGAAAGTGTAGTCTTGAAACACAAAACATCATCTTCCTCTTTTTCATTGTCAATCTCTTCCTTTATTTGTCCCTTAAGCATTAGAGCTTCCTGGACTCCCATTGTCTGTCCATTTCTCTCCTGGAATAGCTCATCCATACCCACATTCAACTTTGACATACTTAATAAAGTCTCCCAGACTCAGATCTCTACTTCAGTTCTCTTTCTCTCCTGAGCTCTCCACTCGTATCCACCAGCTGGATAAGATGCTTTGACCTCCTTATTTTGACTCTGCAGTTTTGACTTTGCTGCTTTGATTTCCAACAAGGGTTTGTGCTGTTTTTACAAATACAAATTTTGTAGCCATAAAGATTTAACATAGATTAATTATTGTTAATAAAATATCATACCAAATTTTGTTAATGCAATTTAATTTCTTCATCAATTTTCTATACTGCACTAGCAAACCATTCATATGTTTTCAATTGTATTTTATAAAATTATTTTCATCTGAATCAATGTTATTTCTGTTAAAATTTTACATTAAAGGCTGCACAATTATTTTTGAACTATATAACATTGTTATAGTGTTGACTTGGAGGCTATTTTTATCTACAAAAGCTAATTTTCTCAATTCAAAATTATATGTTAAATTTTCAGAAAAATCTTTAATTTTTAATTATGTTTTACTTAGTAAAAAACTGTATGTGCATCATTTTGTTTAATATTTTTCAGGCCTAATTTTGTGGTTTTGAATGTTTCTAACAGGAAGTGATTATTTAGAATATGGTTTTATTATTTTTTTTAAGATTTTATTTATTGATTTGAGAGAGAGAAAGAAAAATAGGGAGAAAAGCAGGAAGTATCAACTCATAGTGGTTGCTTCTCATATGTGCCTTGACTGGGCAAGCCTGGGGTTTTGAACCAGTGACCTCAGCATTCCAGGTTGATGCTCTATCCACTGTGCCCCCACAGGCCAGGCTAGAATATATTTTGAATCACAGTCCTATTTCATGCCATTTCTACAGTAATATTTGTTATGCATTTTCAAAAGAGTACTATTAGATTTTATTTCCTAGCTAGTTTATAAGAAAACTATAAACAAGTCTTGTCAAATATTACAAAATCTCTCTAATATGCCAAGGAACAAATGTGCATGGAGTCAAGTGTTAGGGTCAAATATCTTGTTTTACCAAAAATCTGCTTACATGTATAATAGGAATCCCAAACTCAACATAAACCGATCTTTCCTCTATGTTCCCCATCTCATGGTATGGCATGATCTTTCCTTGGTCATCTAAACCAGAATCATATGTAGGTTAGCCCATCGACTGTTCATTTATGTATTCATATTCATTAATGCCTTCCAAAAATATTTATTGAAAATTTTCTAAGCAGAGTTCTAAGTGCTGAATATTTTCCAGGTTCATCCCTCTCCATACTGTCCACAAATATTTCATTAGGCCTTTTTATTTCTACCTCCTAAATATCTTCTCAAATTACATCCTTAAACAAGCAAATAAAACTTAGTATATGGTGGCAGTGGGAATAGGGAAGAAATAAAGTAAAATCTTCTGTCTTATAACTGAACATTTCACTTTCTAAAGAACTCATTTTTCCCAGCCACCATTTCTCCCTTGTGAAGCTGTGTTATTGCATAAGTGCACTTCATTGTGTGGGTGCTTCAATTGTTATTGTTTAAATGGCACATTTGCTTTCCTTTGGACTCCTGAAGTGTTGGAATGAATATAGATGTAGTTATATAGCTCAGTACAGAAACAGCATGCATGAGAACACTGTGATCTGTTTTTACTGCCATGTTGCACAGAGAGAAGTCTAGATAATAAAGTTTCTTAACATTGCTAAACAGGTAAAATGCAGGTTCCTGCTACATATAAAGTAACTAATGAACATACTCCTTGAACTGCTGGTGTTCAGCACATTTATCACTACTTAAGTAATGATAGCCATGACAGATATAGGCTGAGTTTTGCATTAGGCATTTATCTTGTCCTAATTTCAACTTCCAAACTGAGTTAACCACAAAATTCCAAATATGAATTTCAACTCCCTGAGCTCCACCAGCCTCACTTAAAATTTCACTAACCCTCTTTCTCAGTGTGAGACCCTACTTGCTATTTCAGTCGTGCTATTTAAAACTCAATAAATATTTTTAATGTGCCTTTGATAATGTTTTCCTCAATTTTCATCTGAAAGACAAACACCTCAAACAATTCCAAAATTTGACATTTTTGTTTAATTCTAAACCTCATAAATATAAAATCACATGAGTGAAATTACAGGGGGAAAAATCTGTTGAAACCTATCAAAATGATTTTGCTTTGTTTCTTAAACTTCTGCTGCTGTATTTATGTGAGCCTGAGGCCTGTAATAAATACTTTTCAATTATAGATAAAATTGGTACTTGTGGAACTTTTGCCAAAGACTAAAAAAAAAAACAAAACCCCAAAACCCTGCAAAACAAATAAAACCTCTTTAATATTCTTCCCCATCTGCTTTACCAAACTAATTCTTTCAAAATACGCTTTCATATATGAAATTATAAATGAGGTAATTAAAACTAATTTATGTTAAATTTAAACGCACACATCTTAAACATCTCCCTCTCCCGTGCTAATGTTACCTGGTATCAGGATGAACAGACTCATCCTATCTACTTTGGGTGTTTGATGATCTTAAATGATCTCACATTAAAGTTTTGCCTGAGTTGTAACACCCAGCACTGTTCTAAGGCCTGAGTAGCTTTCCCTCCCCCTCAGTCAGAGGCTGGCTGGTTGCTCATTCTGGAAAGCAGTTCCTGTGCAGCCTTTGTCCCTCAATGTCGAGAGTTTGGCTAGTCTGTTCCATGGTATTGTAAACTCCATGTTGTTTAGCCTAGTGGCCTGCAGTGACCTTAAATAACACTAGACCCTCATGCAATTGTATTCCCTAGATAGATGCCCACAGAGTCACAAGTAAATATAAGTTCCTGATTTGACTTTCCCTACAGCACTTGTGAACAACAGTCTCCCCTGCCTCCCAACACCTTCCCATTGGGTGCCCCTTAGATAAGACTTCCAGGGACTTCCTAAAACTCTGCTTTCTTTACTTAAGTTAACCAATCTGGCCCTAGTCCAGGAGCCCCAAAGCACTCTACCCACAGACCCTAATAAACGCATATACGTGAGGTCCTATTTCCTTCTCTCAGTCTTTACTTTGCCTGACCTTCCAGTCTGGCCAGAGCTAGGCACTTCCTCCAGGTCCTGTTAGTAATAAAGTTCTCTATTTCAGTTTCTCTTATTGAGCCAAAGCCCACCCTCCCAGACCCTGTGCTCTACTTAAGTGCTAATTTGATAAATTCACAACACTCTGTCATGTGACTTTTTTTTTTTTTTGACAGAGACAGAGAGAGAGAGTCAGAGAGAGGGATAGATGGGGATAGACAGACAGAAAGAGAGAGAAATGAAAAGCATCAATTCTTTGTTGCAGCATCTTAGTTGTTCATTGATTGTTTTTTCATATGTGCCTTGACTGAGGGGCTACAGTAGAGCAGTGGTCCCCAACCCCCAGGCCGCAGACCACTACCGGTCTGCAAAGAAAAAATAAATAACTTACAATATTTCTGTTTTATTTATATTTAAGTCAGAACAATGTTTTTTTAAAAAAAAAAAAAATGACCAGATTCCCTCTGTTACATCCATCTAAGACTCACTCTTGATGCTTATCTAGGTCACATGATACATTTATCCGTCCCACCCTAAAGGCCGGTCCGTGAAAATATTTTCTGACATTAAACCGGTCCGTGGCCCAAAAAAGGTTGGAGACCACTGCAGTAGAGCAAGTGAACCCTTGCTAAAGTTAGCGACCTTGGGCTCAAGCCAGCGACCTTGGGCTTCAAGTCAGCGACCTATGGGCTCAAGCCGGTGACTCTGGGGTCATGTCTATGATCCCACTCTCAAGTCAGTGACCCTGCTGCTCAAGCCAGCGATCTCAAGGTTTTGAACCTGGGTCCTCCATGTCCCAATTGATGTTCTATCCACTGAACCACTGCCTGGTCAGGCTGTCATGTGACATTTTTTTATGTCTGGGAAAGCACTGAGTCAGGCTGTGTCAAAGAAAAAGCAACAATTTTTATTTTCCTTTTAGTCTACAAAACTAAGCTATACTTTACAATAAAAAACCCTCAATTAGTCTCTTTTTCAAGAAAATGTGTTTTAGATCAGTAATGTTGTTAGAAAATAAGATTATTTTTTTATTAAAAAATTTAAGTAGAAATCTATATTAGTTCCCTAATGTCAGTGTAACAAATTACCACAACTTTGTGGCTTAAAACAATAGAAATTTATTCTCCCATAATTGTAGAGGCCAAATCAAGGTGCTGGCTACACTATGCTTCCTCTGAAGGTCACCAGGAAAAAAGTTCCCTTGCCTCTTCCAGCTTCTGGTGGTTCCTAATGTTCCTTGGCTATGGCAGCAAAACTCCAACCTCTGCCTTCATCTCCATGTGGCCCTCTCCTCTGTGTCTTTCTGTGTCCTCTCCTCTTGTTATAAAGACCCCAGTGATTTGAGTTAGAATGAGCTCATCTTGGGATCCATAACCAATTATACCTGCAAAGACTCTATATCCAAATAAGGTCACATTCTGAAATTCCAGGTAGAAATGGATTCTGGGGGGATCACTACTCAAACTATTACAGTAACAAAAGCAGAAACAATTTGCCAATAGCCTCTAAAAATGTTTAGAATACATTTGTGTGGTTAAAAAATATACCCACAAATTCTTTAGTACTTTTGAAGAGATGAAGTCTGATTTCTTTCCTCTTGTGGCTACTGTGATTTGATTCTAACAAATAGTAAAAAGAAATGACCATGGCAAATTTGAAGACAAAGTCAAAAGGGACAGTGACTCTTTGTTTTTCTCTCATTGCTCACTCTGAAGAAAGTTAACTTCTCTATCATGAAGACACTTGGGTGGCTTAGGTATAGACACCCATGTGGCAAAACACGGAGGCTTCCTACCAATAGCCAGGCAGGAACTGATGCCTCTTTCATCAGTTATAAGCTGTGTTATATAGCTGTGTTATAAGCCACCTTGACGTGATCCTCCAGCTTTATTCAAACCTTCAGATGACTGCAACCCTTGGCCATATCCTGATGGCAACCACATGACACATTTTGAGTCAGAACCACCTTGCTAAACTGTTCCCAAATTCATGACCCACAGAGACTGTGAGATAATAAATATTTGTTATTTGAAGCCACTAGGTTAATATTTAAATTAATTCTATAAATACAGTTATAATAATAATAATAATAGAAAAACAAACATAAAAGAAAAAATTATCCAGGATCTCACTGTCTTAAGAAATTGTTTTTACATTTCTAACTTCCCTTTTAATCTGACCAACACTCATAGCTTTATAACCTATAGTAGGCAACTTCTTTTCCTATTTTTTCACTTTGCATTATGCCATAAGCATTTCCACCATGTTACTTTTATTGTCATGTAAATGTACAATAGATTACTTAATTATTTACTGATGTTGGATAATTGGATTATTTCTAATATTTTGAAAGTATGTGTTACACTGAACATTTTTATGCATGAAATTGTTTTTTCTAGTCTCATAGATAGCTATACCATGATTACAGTATCAGAAATTAAAAGTATTTGTGCCTGACGAGGTGGTGGCACAGTGGATTGAGCATCAGCCTGTGATGCTGAGAACCCAGGTTTGAAACCCTATCACTGGCTTGAGTGTGGGCTCATCGGGCTTGAGTGCAGGCTCACCAGCTTGAGCATGGGATCACTGATTTGAGCATGGGATCACAGATATGACCCCATGGTTGCTGGCTTGAGCCCAAAGATAGCTGGCTTGAAGTCCAAGGTCACTGGCTTGAGCCCAAGGTCACTGGCTTAAGCAAGGGGTCACTGGCTTGGCTGAAGTGTCTCCATCAAGGCACATATGAGAAGCAATCAATGAACAACTAAAAGTGCTGCAATTATGAGTTGATGCTTCTCATCTCTTTCCCTTCCAGTCTATCTCTGTCTCTGACTCTGTCTTGTCTCTCTCTCGCTCATTAAAAATAATTTTAAAAAAAGATAAAAAGTATTTCTATGTATTTTTTAATATACTATGATTAGTTTTCTAAAAGGGCTGTGAAATCTGAAACTTTTTGTTTAAATGTATATATGGTAAAAAAAAAAAAAGTACCCTAAGATTGACTATGAACTTTAGATACTGATGAGGAGCTTCTTTAACTTTTGTAAATCAGACTAGTTTTTATTTATTATTATTAATTGTGGGCTAAATCCTGCTTCTAAGATGATGTTATTTTCTTAACTATCACACGACTTAGCATCAATAGACCTAAGTTTTGTCATCATAGATATGCCTGTGTTCCATAGTTAATTTACCTGGATTCCCTTTAGAGATGAAGCACCCATATAAAGAAACACTCCATACAGCACTGGCATGGGAATAAACTGTAAAAGAACAATTGAAGAAAAAGCACAAGTTATTTTCAAATAAGATACTTGGATTAAAGATGAAGAATGGAGCTAATACTTAGATGTTGTTCCTACATACATTATAGCTGATATTTGTAAAATTGTGGATTATTCAATTTTTTTCTTTTTCTTGGAATAGTTCAGCATCATCACATCTCTACTTATATAATAATTTATAAATTAATTCTTACAAATATACTTGTAAAATTATTAAGTACAAGTAAACTTATAGAAATGATTAAATAATTCAATTAGAATTTTCTAATTATAGACAACTTGAGTTATAATAAAATACAAATAACACAGCTTGGAAATATGTGTTATTTCCAAATATGCTAAATTATATGATGAAATACTCTTTGATGGTCTTATATTATTTGTTTTATGGAACATATAAATCTGCATATGTGACCATGACCATGACATTGCTTCCTTCTATACTTCTATCTTATATTAGATAATATTAATTGTGAATATAGCTTTTCATTGACAAGAAAATAAAAGATTTGTTTTGTGCAGATGTGCAGTGAACTCAGGTCACAAGTTAGTCAGAAGTAATAAGTGACTCTTTTCTATAACTTTGTCACCATTTCAAAATTATGGTAATAATTTTCACATCAAACTTTACTCTGCTAGATTAAATTTTTATGTATTTAATGATTTTTAAATACAGCACATAACTTTCCTCATTAAGAAGTTATATAAACATGATAAAGAAATTCATCACTTTCATCACATGCCATAAAACATTTGCAAATTGATGGTTTAGATTCAAATAAATTTTCTTAAACAATATAAATATATTCTGCCTTCCTTCAAATTCATAATGGTAGACTTTATTACCTTCAGAATACTGGTCATAAAGACTGATGAACCCATAAGAACAAATATCATAAGCCCAGTAACTCTTTGCTCTCGAATGCCAAGAAATTTCGGCTGTTCTCCTGGAGCTGAACATTCTGACTCCAGTTTTAGGCTGTTGACATGAGTGATGGAGAGAACAGTGGCAGCCACAAACCATGGCAGGCCCATGATGGAGCACACACCAAGCATGACAGCCACCATTAATAGATCCAAATGGTATCCACAACCTTTCTGTAAAAAAAAAAAAAAAGAGGATTCTCATAGGATGTGAACTTAGTATAGAGACAAATAACATGACCACCATGGAACAGTACGAATAGAAAGAAAATGCTATCCTGAGTCTTCTACAAGTAGTTCTAAAATGCAAAATACAGATAAAAAGTTAACAGTCTCAAGATCTATAATTCACTTAATCAAATGTTGCCAATAGTACTATTATAATTATGATCATAGTATCTCTTCTACATGCTTTAGTAGTTTTAATGTATTTCTAGGTTAATGTTATATTAGTTTCTATCCTATTTCTATTATATAAGTAAAGTCATTACCAAATACAGTAACTTCCATAGTTTCCTTAAATGGGCAAGTTAATTCATACTAATATTATTCAGAATTCATTCACTATTAATTCACCGAGAAATTATTAAGTGCTAATTATAAATCAGGCATGAATCTGAGAAAACAAAGTAAAGACTGTGACAAAAACAAAGCTAAGAATGACCTGATTGTGAAGAGAAACTACTTCCTGACAGTATCCAAGAATGTTTTCATATCGGATCTAAAGATAAGTTCTTCTCGAGCACTCAGTTTCCAATTGCTCTCTTTTGTTTCAATGGGCAACTATTACTGAGAAAAATAATATCATGAAACCTAAGCTTCCTTAAATATATATATATATACTATCTTGTTCTCATTTGTTTCAGTGCCAAAAAAATTTAGCCTTCCCTTTATAACATAGTTTTCATGTTTTCTATCTCCTCTGTGATCCTACTCCACTATCCCTGATCTCCAGGTATTATAAATGGAAGTGCTTTTTTAACCAAATGGGAAATGTGAAAAAGAAAAAATGCATGCAAGGGACATGTGGAAAGTGGGGAACTGAGGGCTGCTGTCTTAGAGAGGGTAATTAAATCAGGTTTCTCTGAAGAGGGAAATTGAAAATAGGGAAGAGCAGCATTAACCCCTCCTATTCCCCTTGGGGAACTGATAGAGCAAAGCCTCAGAAGTAGCCAAGGGCTTGGCCTAGTTTCCGTTTCAACTCTTACTGAGAAGTGGTATAATAAAGTGGTGAAGGGGTTGGTTTCTGGAGGCAAGTGGCGTGGAATCACATGCTGGGTCAACCAATGACCTTGGGTAAATCATTGAAGTTCTGTGCCTCTGATTCCTTATCTGAAAAATGGTGTTGATGATCACAGGGACCACCTCACTGGGCTGTTGTGAGAATTACGTTACTTAATTTTGCAGATCATTTAGAGCAATAATGAGTATACAGTGCACACCCATCAAACACTAGAGACTATTACCTTCTCACAGTCGAACAAGAAATTACTCTGTCCTCATTTGTTTCAAGGCTCCGCAATAAAAGCGTGTTTCCTAAGGGCTGGTAATTTATCTTAACAATTCCCATAGGTTTTAGCACAATCATTGGCATACAACAGGAAATTAATAAGTTACAGACTGACTTTTTAAAAGGAAACATGTATCCCCAAAACATTTTTTGGAATCAAATTTAAATTGAATGATTTTAAAATAAATAAAGCTATTAAATTTGTTATCATGAGCCTGAGCAGACATTACCAATTTTCCTAGAAGAATAATTTTGTCTGGGTTTTTTTTTTTTTTTTTTTTTACAAGCAGTTTTTCCAAACTGAACTGTAAGCAGTTTGTAGTTAATATGAATGCTCACATAGCCTGGAGTGAAACATATTGAGTATTTGTTGCATATTTGTCATGGTAGTATTTCCTTTCTGCTATTTTGCTTTGTTAATTGTTTATTTAGGAAAAACACGTTAAAGTCAATTGTACTTCCTTTTCTCCCAGCCTATTTCTGCCAAATGATAACAGAGCAGGGAGAACAAGGAGAAAATGGGAGATGGCCAGCTACGGACCCTTTCCTCCTGCACTGTCACCAATTTTAGGGCACTCTTCCATGGGTCAGCTGAACAGGGGCAATGCTCCAGCTCACCAAAATGCCTAAACCCAGTTTCCCTTGTGAAGGAAAACTTTTTTCTGCAAGTAATGCAGGAAAGATTTCATTACTAAGAGCGGGAGAGTGGGGAGAGAACACCCTGGTATCGGCCTAAACAGAAGGGCATAGGAAGGAATACGCTTCACCAGCGCCATAGTACATCCCTGGGTCCTTTTGCAGAGCATTTTGGAAGATGGAGTTGCATGGAATAGAACTCCTCAAATTTGGGTCTCTTTAAAAGATAATGTCTTAACAGCTTAGAGGACTGTTTTGTCCTAAGGACTCTAGAGTGAGAAGAAGAGAGAAGCCTGGAGGACTTACTCAAGCCCCTGCCTCTGAGGGAACACTGTAAATGATGCCTCCTGGGCTTGTGCAAAGCTGTAGGACTGCTGAGAGAGAATGGAAGTGCTAGTAGCAGGGAGATAAACACCAGAGAGCAGAGGGCATGCGGCCTTGAGCTAGCATGCCCTGGACTTCCCCAGGACCCATGTTCACTGTGGCTTAATAATATGGGCAAGGATTCCTTCATGCGAGTGATTTCCTATAGCTCTTATTTAGTATTTTAAAAATATGATACAAATGTAAACAGTAAGATTCTGTATTTCAGGAAGCAGACAAAATAATGCTTTCAGAGGAAATCATTTTATTTTTTTAATTTAAAAGCTAGCTTGGTAAAGCACAAGTATCCTGCTCACAGCAATTAGGAAACATTTTACAGCTTCACATTCATTTTGAAACATCCCCTAATTTTTGTGAGCAGTATAAACAAAAACAAAAATACAACTCCCCCCAATTACATTATACAACAATGAGAGCATCCTAATTTAATGTGAATCAAAGAAATAAAACAGTTCTGGCACTTCCACTAATTAATCATCATTCTTCTCCTTCGCTTTCATTTAAAATGTCTTTAAAAACTTGGTCTTTGTAACCAAATTATTAGCTGATAGGCATGCCCAGCCAAAGGCAAGTATCCCTTTATCAGAGAGAGAATCCCGCGCCTTTTACCACATTTCTACAGAATGTTTTTCTAAAATACAGACAGAACCAGAGCTTTTATTCTCACATTCACCCACGAATGATGGTAAATGGACATATGGAAGGGAAAGGGAGCATAGCAACAGGTGATGCTACAGCAGACCCCACTAAAACCAGCATGCAGCAAGACAAGAGGCCAGCCAAGAGGACCATCTGATGCCCAGATGCCACTCCTGAAAAAATTCATTTCAAAGCTTGGCAGCAATTTCCTGCATCTGTCAAGTTAACCACATAAAAGACTATAGATTGACATGAAGAACCGGGCTGACAAAGAGGGCAAAAAAGAACATATCAAATGCCATAATCATCAAGAGAACGTGGTGCCAAATGAATGTTGCAAATGCATTCATTTACTCAAGTGATCTGGGATTGTATTGCTGTTTATTAAAAATGATGTCAAAAGAAGCCTGAACTGTCTACAGAAACATGTAGAAAAACCCACAGTTGTATCTGAACGGAAACTTTCTATGCTGTAAAATAATCTCTTTATACATCTAGAGAATTTTTTTTTTAAAAGCGAATATGTTTCATGCTTTTCAAAGGAATTCATTTAAACTATGCCTATCCTAATTCTCTTGGAAAAAGCAAACAAGCTTAAAAAAATGCTAGATAGAGTATAGATTTAAATCTTTATTTAATATAGATAATAATTTGTATTCTCAAATTTGTATATTTGCAATTTTAAATTTGTTTATTAAAGTATAGTTGGCATACAATATTCTATTAGTTTCAGGTGTACAACATAGTGATTTCACATTTGTATAATTTGTGATGTGATCAACCCAAAGGTATAGGAGGTACAATGAGTTGGATTTTGGCTCATTTTGATCTTCTTCATTCTGAGGGAGGAGTAAATTACTGAGCCAGTGAGTTGGGCCCAGCCTCTGCAGGGCAACACAGCTTTCTTTTGTATGCAGTAACACTTAGAAAATAATGAAAACCATTTTTAGTGGCATATAAAGTTCTTCTAAAAGAAAATCAACTACTAGTTTTGGAAATGGAAATAAAGAAAAAGTCAAAAGACCTACAGTATAAGTCTGGGAGAGATAAGGAATGAAGAGCTGAATTCTGAGGTGACTTGGATATATGATGTAGTCTTAGATACAATT
The DNA here is from genome assembly GCF_036850995.1 of Saccopteryx leptura. Lineage (NCBI taxonomy): Eukaryota > Metazoa > Chordata > Mammalia > Chiroptera > Emballonuridae > Saccopteryx > Saccopteryx leptura. Next base: position 47,366,727 of record NC_089509.1, on the reverse strand, counting down.
AGACACATGACCTGAAATCTACCAGGTGCTTGAGATAGAAACTACAAAGCATGCTTCATTGAATTATTTCTGGGGATGCTCCACCCAAGTGAGAAAAAAACATAGTTAAGGCAGTACATTGGTTAACTTATACTCAAGAAACAGATGTCCTTCATGACAATGTGGTTGCAGTCAAAACCAGGAGACTGCAAACATTTCAGGGAAGCCACAGGTAGAAGAACGGCTATGGAATAGGCCAATACTCTGAGCAAAGAATGTTCAGAGAAGATGACTTTTTATTATTGTTAACAGGGAAAGCAGCAGCAGTAGACCACACTATACCAAAGCTTAGAAAAGACAAAGGTTATAGGCCAAAAAGGAAAAAAAGTGCTCAGTGTAGATAAAATATGTCTTCACTGCAAGGATCTTGCTTTGCAAATATCAATGTCCAAGGGAGAAAATGCAGTGTTCAGACTCAGTGGCCAAGGACAAACTGGCTCTTCTACTTAGGGAAAAGTTTATGATTAAGTCAGATTTACTCTGTTTTTTACTACATCCAACCTGCTGTTAAGGGGCAAAAATATGAGTCTTTTGATTACACCGTCATTTATTTGTACAATAAAATAGTAATGTACAAATAATGTAATATGGTTTATCAATGTAGCCTCAAGTTTATTTTAGTGACCAAAAGCTTAAGTGTTTTTGTTCTACATTAAATTCTATAAACACAAGGACTTGGAAGACTACATAAAAACATGCTTTACTATATTTTAGCTATTCTACAAGAAATGTAAAGAAGAAAATATATTATATTTGCTGATTTGGGGGGGTTGGCAAGGACTGTGAATGTCAAGGACCAAACACAGGCTCATGGAAAGAAGCAAGTGCTGTGTGATTTATGAGGTTGAGAGAAAAACAATACAGAATGGCCAAAAAGATACTATCACCTTCCGCAGTTCTTCACTTACTTCCACATTTTCTTTTAATATGATGCCATTAATACTTAGAAAAAAATACTGCCTCCATCAGTTTATCCAATTAAAAGGATAATTTTTCAGCAAAATCTGTGGGATTTTTTGCCTATATAAAGACTAAAAAATATTTTCCTTTGAAAGGGAAACAATGATTATACAGTTTATTTTCTTCATAAAATAGGACACTTCCAGTTCATTCTAAAACATGTGTCATATAATGAAATATTATATATATATATATATATATATATATATATATATATATCCATGCAAATGTGTATTGTCATTGCCATGGGAGGGTTACCGTGATAATGCTCTTTTGTGAAAGAGATGAGAGGTACAGATGTATGCAAACATATATTTGAGTATATGATAAAAAGTTACAATGTTATTGTTAGGTAGTGAAGTTACAGTGTTTTCCACTTTTTTCTTTTACCTTTGTATATGATCTAATTTCAAAATCAAAATTATATATTACTTTATAATGAAAAGTATAGATGTTTTCAATTTTAAAAAATAAACTGGTGTCTAGAAAAGTGTTTTCCTACTTTTTAGAGAGGGACAGACTAACAATATTTAACACAGAGTACCTACACTTGTTTTATAGATATATTTAATTAATTATGTAACCTTAATAATAATTAGGTTGCAGTGGCATTTGCTTTTTGTAAAAGGCTAATGTTTTAAAAGCGAAATATACTTTTAAATGATTGGCATTAAATGAGTAGGATATTAAACTTGGAGGTCTGAATTCCTTGTTTTGAAAGCTGTAAATGATTCAAAGTTTCCAGTATTGAATTGCATAGTTCAGTGATGTTTTGGGAACCAGTTCATAAAGGCTTATCAGAGCCAATTGTTTAATTTTCAATAAATTTTCCTGCCCGTTGATGTCACACTAGTAGCATAATGTGGACCGTGATGGGAGTATTTATACCATGAAAATCAGCAAACATTAGAAATCAGAATCTCTTTTTTTTATACATAGAGAACTGGTTGTTAAACATGTACCACACACTACTGGTCTACTTCCTGAGACTTTATGAAATATATTTGTAAAATAAATTGTTCATAATTAAGAATTTTATTTGACAAAAGCATAAGTGAATTGAATAAACTTTCAAAACACATTTTGAGTACTTAAGTTACTTTCTACAGAGACTTAAGAAAGCTCTTTGTTTTAAGATATATATATTCTCTTCAATATATACAGAAAAATCCTTTTTAGTAATATTTATTACATTTCATTACACTTTCTTACATCTGTGTTACTACTATTCCCCATCAAATAGTTCAGTTGGAGATTTTAACCTTTAAAAAACATACTTATAAATCCTACAAGCATGATTTCTGTTGCTCTGACAACAAACCTTTCCCTGAAGTTTAAAGAGTATGTACATGATACCAGAACAAAACAAGATTGTACATGCACTCTTTTTACAAGGTTTGATTTAGATAATTTGTAACCATTCAATAATTTTGATTTTATTTAACATATTCCTAAAACTAACAGTATTCACATTACATATCTCAGACAAGTTGTACATCAGTGAACAATTTTGATTATTTGCAGGTGTAAAATGGCAGGGTCAGAATATAATAAACAAGATATATATTCTCTTTGTAAAACAAAAGAAGTCATTGAAATCTTCAATAAAACTAAACAAAGATGTCACTTAAAAACTATACATTTATAACTGGGTTTTGTTGTCACAGGCATTACAGAGAGGAATAGCTAAAGAAAATGAGAAATATCTGAAAATGTTCCAATAATGGATGTAATCTATTCTAATGACATATGTAGGGTCAATTCAAGAAATCCCCAATATAAAATATATCGGTAAAGCTACACTTTACTAGAATAGATTATTCCATTAAAATATGGTAAACATGGTAAAGATGTTAGAATTTAGGCAAAATTTTTAAGTCCTAGAGGTAAGATTTCAGAGTTTAGAGCTCAGCCAAGTGCTATAAATTAATTAACTGATTCATTAAAAAATAATTTAAGTTTACTATAAGACAGACTATCCTGAATGTGGAAAATAAAAATTAAGAACCTGAAAACACTATTTTAATATTTCACTGTACAAATGACTATAGACTGTAGAGTATAATGAATATCAATTGATGATGGTCAAGTCACAATAATTTACATTAAAATTAATGTTAAAATATACCTTCAGCTTATGCTCTTTTCTGTTGATGATGACTGCTGTTATCTGTTGGTCCATAAAAATTAGAATAGTACAAAGCAAAGCTGGAATAACAGCAGCAATTACTGTCCACCATGGATTTGGACCTACAGGTGTCACAAACCAGCCACGATCATCTCTGGTGGGCTGTGAAAAACAAAATAATGTACATAGTTATTACCTGGATTAATGAGTACTTAATCAAATTTAATCTTACAACTGCTACCAGGAAAACCCTAGTTATAAGTCAGTATGCTGAGTGAGCTATAATTAATAATACTAATGTTTACAAAGCATTTATAAGGTACAGTCACCATTCTAAGCACTTTAAATATTTTAACTAATTTTCTCCTTCACAATAGATAGAGATTCAGATAAGAAAACTGAGACACAGAGAGGTCTAGTAAATTGCCTAATATCCCAAAGCTAAATAAGTGGAGGAGACAGGATTTGAACTGTGACAGACTGGCTCGAAAATATGTGTTCTTAATCAATACCTATATTAAATAAAGTAATATTTACCATTTACAGTGGGCAAATTTATTTATATTTAAAAATAACGTTGCTGACAACTGTGAGCACTCTTATTTTAGCTGTGTGTACAGGTCATTATCTGAAAACAGCAAAATAGACACTTGGTAACATCGAGGATTCAGGGGAGGGTTCTAAACATGGCCTGTGCCTGAGATGAATCCCAGTGGAAGTCTTTTTGACAATACTTTTACAAGGAAGTCCCTAGCTCTGTTTGACAGATGAGAAAACCGAGCCTCAGAGAGGTTCCGGTATCTGGCCCAAAGTCACAATCTTAGTAACATGGTCAGAATTCTATTTCACCCATGTTTTTATTTCTTTTTCAAGCCCTGTCCACTGGGAAATTCTGCATCAGGAAAATGTGTTTCTCTTAGTTTCAAAATGCTTCCTTATCTCTTAGGAGTGTTGTATATATTGATAGATATTTCAGCTAGAAAAAAATGACAGAAAATATTTTCAAGTGTCTTCTAGGTTTCTATTTCTGTTGCTCCTATTTTAAAAAGTATTAGAGCATAAAAGCGAGACTGAGACATGGACAGGAGTGTGGTGGTTATGGGGGGTGGGGGGAGGGAAGGGGGGAGAGGGGGAGGGGGAGGGGTACAAAGAAAACTGGATAGAGGGTGACGGAGGACGATCTCTCTTTGGGTGATGGGTATGCAACAGAACTAAATGACAAGATAACCTGGAAATGTTTTCTTTGAATATAGGTACCCTGATTTATTGATGTCACCCCATTAAAATAAAAATTTATTTATATAAAAAAAGGAAACAATAAACCAATACAATAAGGTCACAGGATATAAAAAAAAAGTATTAGAGCAAAATTTTAGTCATGCTATGGACATTTTATTGATCTATATCTTTATATTTTCATGAAAGTCCCAAGTTTTAGGGTTATATCCATTATCTAAGTGAAGACCAGGCCTGCAGAGATGAAGAGGTAAACAGTAAATGCTATGATAGCTTCACCTTGAAAACACTTGGTACTTGTAGTTTTGGAGATGGGATCCCAATGGCATAGTCAATTAAAACCATACACAGAATTGTAAGAAAGACAGCAAAGTCACTCACTATGGATCGAACCTAAAAATAATAAAAATATTTGTCACTTGAAGAAACTATAAATAGTAATACTCAGGAACATAATCTAGAGTTACACTTTACAAACACTTTATGACATAACACCATAATATTATATTTTACGCATACTATAATATAATACAGTGTGTCCGTAAAGTCATGGTGCACTTTTGACCGGTCACAGGAAAGCAACAAAAGACGATAGAAATGTGAAATCTGCACCAAATAAAAAGAAAACCCTCCCAGTTTCTGTAGGATGATGTGGCAGCATGTGTACATGAGCAGATGATGATGTAACACCGTGTATACAGCGGAGCAGCCCACGGCCATGCCAGTCGAGATGTGGACGGTACAGAGGAAAGTTCAGTGTGTTCTGTGGCTCACTAAATTCAAATCCGTGACCAAAGTGCAACCTGAATATTGGCGCATTTATAACGAAGCGCTACCACATAGAAATAACATTACTTGGTGGGATAAACAGTTGAAGGAAACCAGCAGTTTGGTGGAGAAACCCCGTTCTGGTAGGCCATCAGTCAGTGATGAGTCTGTAGAGGCTATACAGGATAGCTACCTAAGGAGCCCTAAAAAATCTGTGTGAGAGCCCACATTGAACTGCACCGAATAGTATGAAACTGGGAGAGTTTTCCTTTTATTTGGTGCAGATTTCACATTTCTATCTTCTTTTGTTGCTTTCCTGTGACCGGTCAAAAGTGCACCATGACTTTATGGACACACTGTATTATCATTAGCTCTGTCAGAACTTGAATATATATTTTTGTATCTCGGCCATTAAGATGAACACATACTCAAGCCTTTCCAGACTAAAGCACTGTGAAACAGCTATGATAGTGATTGTGCTATTTTTAATATTTATTTAAAATCTAAGATCATTATGACGCTAAGTGAGTAGATATTTAGAACACAGAATAAGGTCACCTGGCCAGAATTTGGCTGAATTTTAGAACTCTTTCTCCAATACAGGCAACATTTTAATATGATAAACCTGCAGCACCGTAAAATAAAATTAGCATTTTTATTGAAGAAGCATAATATTTTAGTTTATCTGGGATATAAGTGTGGCAGCAAGGACTACGCACAACAGAGTGAGCAAATTTAAAAGTTATTCTGTGTAAGCCAGTTTTAAAGCCAGTTCTCATATATAAAGCCATTTCTCATCTTCAAGCAAAATTCCTTATATAATTATCAATAAGATCTGGCTTCTTTATTAGGATGACTTTATGATACACACACACACAAATACACACAAAAATGCAGGAGATGGTTGTCTCATGTCGGAAAAATAATTTAATCAAATTAAACTTTTGAGGGAAAGAGGTATATCTTCCACCTTACAGAAGGAAGTGACAAAAACAGAAGTTTCCTGTGGAAGAAACAGTTCTTGAAACGTTTTCCCAGGCTGTAATTTTGATTATAATCTTCGGCTCATCCTTAAAAGGCTTGTTTTCTTGAGTGGTTTTTTTTTTCTTGTTTTCTATTGGCTGAGTCAGACATTATAGGTGTTACTTTGCAGTGTTAAATATTGAACTAAGCTGTTTCTCTGTTTACTTTCCTTTCCAAATATGCAGATGCAAACGTGGTGGGTTAGGGGGAGGGACTGACACTTTAAAAATGGAAAAGAGAATAGTATTCCAATGAATGTGCAGGGGCTTTCCCAATTAGAGAACGTAACAGTGTCTCCAATGAGGTATCTGTCAGGCTGGAATAGTTCCCACTGTTCACTGGGCAAGAAAGCAACAATCAGTAATGCAGTGTGCGCTTTCAATTCCAAAAATGTAAGTGGAAGAGTGGGAGTTTATCTTTGGGATCGGAAGTCAAGAAGAAAAACCCGAGGTCACGTGCACTCCTAGCACCTGAATGTAAAGCCTCTGTCTTCACTGCCCTCCCTCACCTAACTCCAGTCCGGCCCTGGCAGCCTGCTTACACAAAAGTTTTTTAGGGCTCCTTTCATCACAGCAACTGCTCTTTTGTCTTAAAACACATATGACTTCACAACATGCTTTATGTAGCTTCACGTTTTAATCACGAAAATTGTAGTGCGAGTACCTTGGTTGGAAAATAGCGGCTTGTCTTGAACTGCTTCAGGGTGGCTGACAGAGTAACTGTGGAGAAGAACAGGATCACTGACCAAAATAGGACATCGGGAACGTATGGGTGATCATGGCCGCAGGCTCGTCCCACATACTCTCCATGAAATGATTTGCATTCCTGTCACAGGAAGTAAAACAAATGGGGCTATTTAAAAAAAATGGTCATAGTTCTTTCAGAAATCTAACATTTGAAGATCAATTGAGGTCAAGATGCTGAAGCTTTTCACCTACGGCTTTCACAATGACCTAACAGACAGCGCGTTACACTCTACAAATTCTATCTGGAGAGGTGAGATAGTGAGCAATAGCTAAAATTTATATTATGTCAAACTTGAACAAAAACCTCTTTTTTTTAAAGTTTTTGCCTTTTTCAAATTAAATTTAAATCTTTAAAACGTATAGTTTGCCAATCAATATGTATGCTAGCCTTATATCGACTAAGTTCCTAACACTGTATTTATTGAAAATATGACAGACCTGACAGTGAGTGATTAGTAGGGTCAGACATGTCAAACTGTTTAAATACATCTTTTTAATTAATGTTTACATCAAGCCTATTAAATAGGTAGATGTCATTATTCTGATTTCATGTCTAGAGAAACTGAGATCTAGAGAATTTAAGTAATCTGCTATGCCCTTACTGCTACTGGTGGCAGTAGGTCTGTGATACAAACATGGTGCCTATGGTGGGGATATTACAGTTTATGAAAGAAGAGCAATGACTTTGCAAAATTATCTAGTCCAAAGCCTATGAAAAAAAGATAAGAAAGAAAACAAGAAAATTTTGATATATTGTTACTAAAATAAAACTGAGTCAAAAATTGGGCACAAACATAGATCACACACAGAACAAAGAAGAAACTGATACATGCGCAAGACAAAGCTCATATTTACTATGACTTCTCCCTGGTCTTTTTTCCACTAATACATTATTTTTATAAGCTCCTGAAAGATCATTTCTAATTACTAACTTGGCCATGAGGTGGCAGCAAAGTCAAAAAAATTTTCATTCTCCAAGAAAATCTGAGCATTTTAAGCATTAATATTTCAAAATTGAAAATTTTCTTTTAAAACCATTTTGATTTCAATTATTTTGTTTAATAGGTTATATTGCTAAACTATTTTTATTTTAAAAGAAAGAAAATAATTGTTTAAATATACCAGTGACCTCCTCAATCCTTGAGATATTCTAGACCTGAACAGAAATTGAATTGTGCATTGGTACAGAAAGATCTTAAAGAAAAACGTGGACTGATGGAATGATCATCAACAGAGTCCACCCACTAAACAATGCCTCAGGTCCTGATGTCCTAGCATAGCAGAAAAGAAATACCTTTAAAAGATTCTAGAATAAACCACAGATGTTGGAAAAGCTACCCCTAAGGCTTGGACTCTTAGAAAGAATTGTTAATACGTCTTATAATTATCTGAAAGAATTCTGTTTCTTTTCTAATCTAACTGCAAATACTTTCCTTGCTAGCGAAAGTTGAATTCCAATTATCTATGTTAAGCTAATACAGAGTACAATAACTTGGCTAACTAAAAAACCAAGGAAAAATTTCTCAGGCCTTAATTATAGTTTAAATTTTCCTTTTCTCAAAACTTTGTAAAAATACAGTATCAAAAATGAACCCTTAACAGCTGAAATGCCCTTTAATAGAGGATTGGATAAAGAAGATGTGGTACCTATATATTGTACAATGGAATACTATTCAGCCATAAGAAACGATTACATAGTATCATTTATGACAACATGGATGAACCTTGATAACATTCTACTGAGTGAAATAAGTAAATAATAAAAAGCTAAGAACTGTATGATTTCATACATAGGTGGGACACAAAATTAAGATTCATGGACATAGATAAAAGTGCAGTGGTTACCAGGGGGAGGGAAAGGGTGGAGAGGGAGGGGAATAGGGGAAGGGGAGGGGCTTAAAGAGAAACAAAATATAGGGTGACAGAAGATGATTTGACTTTGGGTGATAGGTATACAGCATAATCAACTGTCCAAATGATGTGGAGATGTTTTCTCTAAATCTGTGTACTCTGACCAATATCACCCAGCTAAATTTAATTGTCTAAATAAGAAAAAGAAAAAAAATGAATCCTTGCATTTTTTAGTTCCTTCTCTCATCTGTGTTCCAAGATACTAGTACAACAATTACTAAGCAAAGTAATGGGTAAGCTGAGTGACTAAATATACAGAGAAGCTACAAGCTTCGTTGTAAACTCATTGTCTATAGATGTGTGATTATCTCAAGTCTTTTATGCAGATATGAAATGTCCCTTGGACTTGGCTGGGTCTTGCTCTCAATTCTTAAGAACGCAGCTGCCATCTTCCATTTCAAAGGATCATTTGACTGTCTTATAATCTATAATAAATTTCCAATACCTTGCCTACATATTTTAATTCAAAGCAAATTTGAAAAGGATATTTTTTTCTTTCTTTTAGAAACAGTATATTAATGTTTAATAAAATTATAACTACTAAATTCTACATTTATCTTCTGGTTTATAATAATTGTGCTCTCCCATGCATAATATACAATATATATATAATATATATATATAAGTGAAAACCAAATCTAAATCCTGCCCTTTTAGTTTGAGTCTAATACATGGTTTCACTTAGAAAATAAAAAAATGCTTGTTGACAAACTCATTTCTATTAATTATTCTTCAAGCACATTATAAGTATTAATAATTTAATAGGACAGTAAAAGTCAAGTTTGATAAAATAAGAAATTAAAGTAGGCATTAGTATCCTCACCCTTATATATGTATTAGCTAAATAACATGTTACTTTGGTGCTGAGACTGTGTTACCCAGTTGGGAGTTAATTGCTTGTGAATATTTTAAACCTTGCCTAAGAATTCCTTACAATGGTTAATTTTGAGATACTGCTAATATATATATGTGTGTGTGTGTGTGTGTGTGTGTGTGTGTGTGTGTAGTTATATATATATATATAGTTATATATATTGTTTTAAATGTGTATATGTATAAATAACAAATGAAACCTAAGTATTCCAGCTTGCCATAAAAAACTTGAATTAAGCATTATTCATAATAGCCAAGATACAGAAATAACCTACATGTGTGTTGATGAATTAATGGATGAAGAAAATGTGGTACAAATATAAAATTGAATATTATTCACCTTAAAAAGTGAAGGAAATCCTATCATTTTCAATAACATGAATGAACATGGACTACATTATGTTAAATGAAATTAAATGGAATAAGCCAGAATGACAAACACTACATGATCTCACTTATATGTGGAAATCAAAGAAAATCAAACTCATAGAAGCCACGTAAAATGGTAGCTACTTAGGCAGGGTTCAGGAACCCATGGCTCGCGAGCCAGATGTGGCTCTTTTGATGGCTGTATCTGGCTTGCAGACAAATCTTTAATAAAAAAAATAATAACATTAAAAATATAAAACATTCTCATGTATTACAATCCATTCATTTCCTACTGCTCATGTTCATGGTTGCGGGTGGCTGGAGCCAATCACAGCTGTCCTCTGGGACACCACCAAATTTTTATTGGATAATGCGTAAGGTACACGGGTCGTTGTATGGCTTTCACGGAATTACATTTTAAAATATGTGGCATTCATGGCTCTCTCAGCCAAAAAGTTCCCGACCCCGGGCCTCTAGGGATGGGAGGAAGGAGGAGAAATGGGGACATACTGGTCAAAGGCTCCAAAGTTTCAGTTATGCAGAATGAATCAGTTCTGAAGATACTAACTCAAAGCATAGTGACTATATTTAATAATATTCTATTATATAGTTGAAATGTGCAAAAGAGTAGATTTTATTTGTTCTCGCCAAAATAAGGCAACTTTGTGAGACTAGCATGTTAATTAGCTTGATTGTAGTAATCACTTAATGACACGTACACATATCAAAATATTGTTGTATACCTTAAATATGTATAATTTTTGTCTATTATATCTCAATAAAGCTGAAAAATACATAAAAACAGGACTTATATTAAAATATAAATTTGTGATATGGGACCATCTTTCAAAATAATCATTAAGTATTTATGGAACACTTACTATGCATATAGCAGTTTGGGAGAATCTAAGAAAGCTAAAACGTTTTGTCCTTGGTGAGTTAGCAAAGTAAATCCTATAATTCGTGAAATATGTAAAAATTCAATTTAAAAAACTGGTCAAATGAACAATATATAAAGTAAAAGTTATAATGTTATTTTTACAATGTAGTTATAATAGCTGTTAGAACAGAACTTAATTAGTAAAATACTTTTGGTGATACTTGTGATTATGCTTTAAAAAAACAATCCTAACATAACAACTATGACAAAAGAATTTTAATGATCTTTGTTGACCTAAAAATTACAAATTTTATTATTATGTAGCATTCCTTTTGGTTATAAAGGTTATTTCTGGTCAAGATTAGCCAATTATTCATTGCAATAACTGCTTTTAACTAATGAAAAATAATATAAAAATTTCTGCCAGAATGTTAACTCAGTACAGAACTTAAAAAAAATAGTACTAGATATGCTTTGATTGCAAAACACTGTTCACTGTACTCTGCCTGATTCTAAAACTTCTAATATTTAAAATTAACTCATGGCAAGCCAGGTCAATTGTTCTGTGAGTCTTTTAGAAGGTTATTATTTAGGATTTGCAACTATATAGAATGAATATTACTTAGCATTAAATTATTCAGAGAATATAAAATACATAAAGTAAATTATCAAGTTAAATACTTTAGAGATGAGATTATTGGGGTTTCTGCATTGAAATAAAAGCCAAAATGAGGAACACAAACAAGAGATTCTTTAGACATAATATCCTATAGTTTACTAAAAATATAGAGATGAATACACTGCTGGATGGATCAACCATGGTAATGTTACCAATGCTTATTCATTAAATGAACAAACATGCAAGGTTATTTTTCTAGCGAAAAGAAAAGAGCAGAATAAATGTTAACTATAACAGAAGAAAACAAGAGTAAGTGAAGGTTTATTCTAGAGAAAATGACAACAGTACAATATAGATCATGACTGAATTTTAAACAGCAGGTAAGTAATTTGATTTTGATTCTGAAGAAAATAATGGGGAAAATTGACAAAATGGACAATAGATCAAGCGCTCTTACAAATATGCTTATATTTGAAAGTTGCTAAAAGAGTAAGTAGGCCTTAGAAGTTCTCATCACAAGAAAAAACAATTCTGTAACCGTATGGTGATGAATATTAACTAGACTTACGGTGGTCATCACTTCATAATATATACAAATATTGAATCATTATGTTGTACACTTGAAATTAATATAATGTTGCATGTCAATTATACCTCATTTTTTAAAATCACATTTAGAGTTTATAACATTTGTACAACAAAAAGGATTTCTTAGTTCCACTAATTGTCTCACTTACGAAAATGATACATGTTTCATAAAATGACCTAGAACTCATCTAGTTTTATGCTGATGGTTATAATGGGATTTGAGCTTATACAAGTAGGTAAAGTGGAAGATGCTTCTACAAATAGGTATAGTAGAAGCAGCTTTGGATCATAGTGTTTATAATTGAGAATAAAGCTAAGAAACTAGAACAACTCAGGCTTTCAAAATATTTATTAAAAGTAGAACACTTCCTATTTTCCAATTATGAGATTTAACTAAACAGAAGTAAAGGATAAAAATATCGGTGAAAAAGGAAGTGCACAACATTATAATATTAAACTATTATAGAAGAATGGAGAAATACAGCTCTGAGGGGGGCGGTTGGCAATCATAATATAGGGAGATAAGCAAAAATGGGGTTGTTGTTTTTTTTGTATTTTTCTGAAGCTGTAAACGGGGAGAGACAGTCAGACAGACTCCCGCATGCGCCCGACCCGGATCCACCCGGCACGCCCACCAGGGGCGAAGCTCTGCCCACCAGGGGGCGATGCTCTGCCCCTCCGGGGCGTCGCTCTGTCGTGACCAGAGCCACTCTAGCGCCTGGGGCAGAGGCCAAGGAGCCATCCCCAGCGCCTGGGCCATCTTTGCTCCAATGGAGCCTTGGCTGCGGGAGGGGAAGAGAGAGACAGAGAGGAAGGGGGGGGGGGGGTGGAGAAGCAAATGGGTGCTTCTCCTATGTGCCCTGGCCAGGAATCGAACCCGGGACTTCTGCATGCCAGGCCGACGCTCTACCGCTGAGCCAACCAGCCAGGGTCCAAAAATGGTTTTTTAAAGGCCTAGAATTTAAGGTGAACGATATGTTGCCATCCTCTTTCCTGAATAGGAGATAAGAAGAAAATGAAAGTAAGAATTCCTTCCTGAGGGAGGTGTCAGAGTTCTGCTAATAACTTGAATGATTTTTTCCCAAAGATTTTAATATTTTCATTAAAATACTAACAAGCATCCCCTCACCCTCAGCATATTCTGAAGAGCTGGAGCTGTATTACAGAGTAAAGTAAAAGCATTCTGGTTTCTTTACAACACAGAAGGCCGAGTTAGTTCTGCCATATGGTTTCATTTAGGTCAACACCATTCTTATTTAATATGCTTTTGTTTAATTGAGTCATATTATACTAACGATGTGTGCCTTTAGAGCAATTCAGGCCTAGAAACAATTAGGAAGTCTTAATAATGAAAGAGGACCCCGGTTTACTGATAAATACCTGAAACAAGTAAAATTAAGAAAAAATTATCACTTTTATAGTAGTATGAGTTGAGCATTCAAAAAAATTACCTCAGTGGCAATAATTCAGTCACAATGTCAACAAAATTCCCCAAACAGTAGTACAATTCAAGATATGACTTATTTTTCAATGTTTCACTTACTGTCACAGTTAGGTTTTCCCAAATTATGTCAGAGGCAGAAATATTGGACTCCCTCCATTCCTTTAGTGTGTCGTTGCTGGGATTATGAGGTTCCACACAGTTACACCTGAAAAGGAAAAATGGTACAGTTTGTGAAATAAGTATCTTTTTGGAATGGTACTCAAAACAAATGAGGAATGGGTCCTTCTTCCCTAGTCATGGCCTTCCTCCAAGAGATAAGACATTAGGACATCCTAGACTATTCTAGGACAGACCAGTTTTAGAAAGCAGGGTACTAGACCACTGCTGGGACAGACCACAGTTTTAGAAAGCTGGGCACTAGACCACTCTACAGTGTTTCCTGGAAAGAGGTCATTTCCTCTCATTCCCAGTCAAAGAAAGTTTTTTAAAGTATAGGTTAGAACACAGGACTTTGGGGGCCTTTCAAACCAGAATGCCTTCTAGACTTTAAAATGATCTTTTGGCTCTGGCCTATTGGCTCAGTGGTAGAGCATTGGCCCAGTGTGTGGATGTCCTGGGTTCGATTCCTGGTCAGGGCACATAGGAGAAGCAACCATCTTCACCCTTCCCCTCTCTCTGCTCTTTCTCTCTCTCTCCCTCTTCTGCTCCCATAGCCATGGTTGGATTGGTCCAAGCCTATCAGCCCTGGGTGCTGAGGATAACTCCAGGGGACCTCCACCTCAGGTACAAAAAATAGCTCATTGTGAGCATGGCCCCAGATGGGCAAAGCATCAGCCCCAGATGGGAGATACCAAGTAGATCCTGGTCGGAGCACATGTGGGAGTCTGTCTCTCTATCTCCCCTCCTCTCACTTGGAAAAAGAAGGGGAAAAATGATCATTTGACCCTATATTATCAGCCAGGTAGATAAAAATGCTAAATCTTCAAATCTGTTATTATAATTTACTTATTTTTATTAATATTGTAAAGACATATTACTTAAAGTTGGAGTCATTTAATTCATATTGTAAAGATTATTAAAAACTTTGCTGTGAAATTCAAAAATTAAAGCTAGGTTGAAAGAAGAATCCTAGGCATCTCAGGACATATTATTTTTTGTTCCAAGTGATAGTCCTATTAAAAATCAAGCAATCAATATGCAGAAGTTTTTGAGTACCTAGTACATATAACCAAAATGAATGCTGAGTGGTAGCAACAGAGAGAATAAGAAAGAGGTATAGAGATATTATTATGCAATAGAAAATAGTTTATAATTTAATGTTCTTTGTAACTTTATTCATCAATGAGAAGACAGAAGCAAATATTACCAATATATTAACGGCTTTATAGGTTAACTTCAATTTACAAATGGTTTCTTTTCAAAACTTCATTCATAATCTGGCTATTTTTCTTTCAGAAAGCATTTTTCTTATAGAAAAATTTTATAAATGGTGGTTTGTCTACCAGATGAACCCACATAAATTATGTAAGTTCAAAATTAGTTAGACTTCAGCTTTAGTGATATTAATAGAACTGTAGGACCTAACTACCATTTCTAACATTATCTCTACAGGAAAATATATTTTAGTTTCTATTTGGTAAATACCTCTGCCTAAGTAACACTCACTCTTCTGTCTCCTACATTAGGAACTTAATCTGTTCTCTTTAACCACTACTCATTCATTCTTCAACACTCAACTTGAGTGTCAATTATTGCAAGAAACTCTACTTGACTTTGGCAATGTGTACAGCATGGTTTCTGCTCTCACTAAGGGAGGTTAGTGGATTCCTCAGCTGAGCTCACTTGGAGCTGAGCCTCTAAGAGGCCAGAAGGTTATGAGGAGAAAATAGGCGACAAAGATTTTAAGGGAATGGGATATGGAAGCATTAGCTACCATGGGTAGCTGCAGTGAATGATCTCCATGGCAGCAGAAGGAGGAGCTATAGCAAAAGGAAAACAGAATTACCTAAGATGAAATAATAGATATTTATTAATGCAAGTTATTCAAAGCTATAGGTTACTAAGTCCAAGATTGGCCCTATATAAAAAATCAGGCATTTGTTTTAGAAGGCTCTGTCCTTTACTGGCCATGTGGCCTTGAGCAAATTATTCAAGCACTCTAAATCTTGACTTCCTCATACATAAAATGAGGATAAAAATGACTACCTAGTACAACTGTTGTGAAGAATAAGTAGCTTTATATATACTAATTGCCAGTATGCACTTAGGTAGTTTTGAAATTGTGATTGCTATCATCATTAATGTCATCATCAGTGTGAATTCTGGTTCATTTTTCAGTCTTTCACAAGTACAATAAAGCTATTGACTGTCACCTTGATATGTAACACATGAAGAACCCCAGGCTTTCTCTAACATGCTGATGCTCTTTTCATTTTCCTGTCAATGCTTTAAAGAGACAAATTCAGCACGAGAACAGTTTTGCTACTATTGATAATAATCTATAGAAAAAAATTTCCTATTTAAGTTTGGTTCTGAGTCATTAGATAATTTGGCAAATATATTCAAGACACTATATGAAGACAAAGAGAATAATTTATTTTGAAATGACATAAATTATTTTTTTAAAAACACAAACAATTAAATTGTTAAATATTTTCTAAAATTAAGAATTAGATCTAGCTTCTGGCTTAAGAAACTCACATATATTTTCTTATTACTCAGAATTCAGTAAGCAAAGGAATAATCTGAAAATAAACATGAAAATAAACATCAACAAAACAGATAAGTAAAACAATGGAATACAAAAAGCAAGATGTTTGGAAAAGCAAACAAGAATAACAGCAATAATAGTACTTGTACATATTAAAATGTTAGTACTATGCATATGAAAATATAGAGGCACAAGTTACTTGGTCAAGGTTACATAGCTAGAAAAGTCAGAGCCAGAAGTTGAAGCTAGGCAGTCCACTATTAAACACTAACTAGTATACACATCTTTATCCAGCTGCAGTAGAAGAGGGACCTGGCCTACTTAGGAGAATCCCAGAGAATCCGGACTCAGAAAAGGGCTCACACTCAACAAAGAAGTAAAGAGGTGGAGCTGAAACCATCGGAACTAACTTTAGTTAATTTCAGAAATCTTCCCCCAATACTATACTTATAGACATACTTCTTCACAGAACGGCATCAGACTTTTCTCTCGGAAATACTATTATCATTTTGAGGCAAAATTATTTTGAACTTAGAATTCTTTCCTGAGTTTAATCATCAAATCTAATGTAAGGAAACTAAAAAATGTTGATTTTTTTGGGTAGATTTTACAGTTTTTCCTGCCTGTGTTCTTAAATAA
Organism: Saccopteryx leptura; assembly: GCF_036850995.1. NCBI lineage: Eukaryota > Metazoa > Chordata > Mammalia > Chiroptera > Emballonuridae > Saccopteryx > Saccopteryx leptura. The sequence goes on along the minus strand of NC_089509.1, from coordinate 47,349,794 downwards.
AATACAAATTAATAAATTTAAGAAAGGATAAGGAATGAAGAAAAGAGTGGATCCTAAAGACTTACACACACACACACACACACACACACACACACACACACACAAAGTAAAAGGTAGAATAAATGAATTCAGCAAAGTTGCAGGATACAAAATCAACAGACAAAAATTAATTACACTAGCATTGAACAGTATGAATAGTATGAAAAAAAATTAGAGATTCATATTTATAATAATATAAAAAATAATAAAATACTTAGATATAAACTTAACCAAGGAGGTCAAAGATAGCTACCCTTATAGCTACAAAATACTGTTGAAAAAAAAGAAAGAAGTTTTTATTTACTGGAAGATTTATTTTTGTAAAATGCCCATATAACCTAAAGTCATCTACAAATTCAATGCAATTTCTATCAAAATTCCAATGGCATTTTCAACAGAAAAAAAGAATCCTAAAATTTATATGAAATTACAAAGAATCCTGAATAGTCAAAACCATCTTGAGAAAAAACAAAGTTGAAAGCCTTACATATTCTGATTTTAAAACATAGTACAGCCTGACCAGGCAGTGGTGCACTGGATACAGCATCAGAATGGGACGTGGAGGACTCAGGTTCAAAACCCCAAGTTTGCCAGTTCGAGCATGGCTTGAAGCCCAAGGTCGCTGGCTTGAGCAAGGGGTCACTCGCTCTACTGTAGCCCCCAGGTCAAGGCACATATGAGAAAGCAATCAATGAACAACTAAGGTGCCACAACGAAGAAATGATGTTTCTCATCTCTCTCCCTTCCTGTCTGTCTGTCCCTATCTGTCCCTCTTTCAGTCCTTTCTCTGTCTCTCTCTGTCTCAGTTCCAAAAAAACAAAAACAAAACAAAACAACATAGTACTAAACTACAATAATCAAAATAGCCCAGTACTGGCATAAATACTGACATATAGAACTATAGAACAGAATAGAGAACCCAGAAATAAACCATCACATATACACTCAAATGATCTTTGACAAGAATATCAAGACTACACAGTGGTAAAAAGGTCAGTCTCTTCAACAAATGGTGGATAGCCACACACAAAAGGATAAAATGAGACCTTTATCCTACACTATACACAAAAATCGATTCAAAACTGACTAAAGAGTTAAACATAAGACTTGAAACTAGCCCTGGCCGGTTGGCTCAGCGGTAGAGCGTCGGCCTAGCGTGCGGAGGCCCCGGGTTCGATTCCCGGCCAGGGCACACAGGAGAAGCGCCCATTTGCTTCTCCACCCCTCCGCCGCACTTTCCTCTCTGTCCCTCTCTTCCCCTCCCGCAGCCAAGGCTCCATTGGAGCAAAGATGGCCCGGGCACTGGGGATGGCTCTGTGGCCTCTGCCCCAGGCGCTAGAGTGGCTCTGGTCGCAACATGGGGACGCCCAGGATGGGCAGAGCATCGCCCCTGGTGGGCGTGCCGGGTGGATCCCGGTCGGGCGCATGCGGGAGTCTGTCTGACTGTCTCTCCCTGTTTCCAGCTTCAGAAAAATGAAAAAAAAAAAAAAAAGAAGACTTGAAACTATAAAATTCCTTTAAAAAAAGAGGGGAAAAGGTTTTTTAACCTTGATCTTTTATTGGTCTTTGCAATATTTCTTGGATATGACATCAAAATCACTGGCAACAAAAGCAAAAATATACAGAAGAACTGCATCAGACTAAAGTTTCCGGATAGCAAAGGAAATAGTCAACAGAGTGAAAAGTCAACCTATATAATGGGGGAAAATATTTGCAAACTATGTATCTTATTAGTCATTATTATCCAAAATACATAAGGTGTTCCTATAACTCCATAACAATAAAACAAATAACTTGATTCAAAATGGGCAAAAAACTTGAATAGACATTTCTCCAAATAAGACCTAAAAATGGCCAACAGGTGTGTGTATACATGCTTGACATCACTAATTGTCAGGGAAATAAAAATCAAAACTACAATGATGTATATCACCTTACACCTATTAGGATGATCATTATAAACAAAACAAAACAAACCCCCAAAATACCAAGTGTTGATAAGGATATAAAGAAACTGTAACCCTCGTATACTGATAGTGGGAATGTAAAATGGTGCACCCACTATGTAAAACACAGTATGCAGGCTCCCTGAAAAATTAAAAATAAAACTATCACCCAGCCTTTCTTGGAAGATACTGTCTCCCTCTTCTGGGAGCTAGGAGGATAGAAATCCCCGTGCTCTTAACCATAACTGCTTAGATTGACGCTTCTGTCAGGCTGAGCTGCGAAAGGGATAAGGGGAATGTGGATTTTGGCTCAAGTGCCACAGACTCATTGTTCTTATCAAGATTTAGTAAGTTTTCTTTCATAAGTATTTCTTCATTTGCTATATGCTCTTAACACAATTTCCAGAGACTTTCCATTATTGCTTTTTAAAATGATTTTCAGCATTATATTAGTTTCACCAGAGAGAGGGTCTTCAGAGCTCCTATGCCATTTTGGAAGTATCTATCAGAACATTCATTGTTTTTTTAAATGACATAGAGGAGTGATGACACTAGAGCCAAACAGAGGAAATGTAATCATTGCAAACTTCTTCACTACAGTGAGCAATTACATCATTATAACTATGTAAAGGTTTTAATTTTTTTTAAATTTTATAATCAACTTTTAGGTAAATTACTTACAACAATGGTTATGAAATAAAATTATATAAGCAACCAATATAGTAAAATTAGGGGTAAGGAGATAAAAGGAGGAATAGAGTTGGAAGTAAAAGTGAGATTTATTTATCTCCTTCTACAAGGTAGGGAGTAAAGAGAATTATCTATGATGATGGAACAAGAAATGGAAATTTATATATGTTAATTATGGTTATTCAATTATTTATGGTTATAGAGAGTACAAGAATAATGGACTTTAGGATGTGATATAAGTGTATTGGAAAGAAAGGTATAGTGACAAGGAAAGCTGAGAGTGGGAGTAGAAAAGGAGCTAAATCCATATTTATAAGAGCAAAAGTCAATTAGTCATATTTAGCATTGGTAAACCAAGAAAAGGTAATATAAACATATTATTTAGACATAAGTAGGTACCACCAAAAATAAATAAAAAGCTCTGTTAAAAGTGTTGCCTTTGAGTGAACTGGTGCTTCAATTATAATCTTTCTATACTATTTTCATTTTCCAGGATGCATATGAATTATTTTGATAACAAGAAAATGTATTTGGAAAAAAATAATTGGTTCTCCTTGTGGCAGCCCTAAATTTACTTAATTCTGTATGTACAAGTTATCTCAAATTCCCGCCTGTGTTTAGCTTTGTCTTTTTTCTCTCTTAAAAATTCAAATTAATGCATCATGGGGAAACCATTCCAGTATTTCTCTTCAGCTTATCACACCCTGCTTGCTTAGAATTATATTCTCAAGATATCTGAATTATTTTTGACAGTAGAAGGCAACTTATCTTGTCATCAACTAATGTTCAAGAAATTAGCATCTTTGGCAGTATCTGTCTCTAGCAGTTTAAAGCTGGTTGTTTCTCAATGTCATTTTCAATATAGTCCAAAGCTTACTGCTTCTGTGACAAAGAAACATACTAAACTTGCTTTTTGGTCATTAATTTAGTGTAACCATTCTGTCTAGATTCTGAGATAAACAATTCTTAGAAAATCATTATCATTTCTTTTGGCATCTTAAAAAATGTCTCAAGATTCTATTTGTAAGCGTCACTAAAATAATGTCAGATTTAGCATTTACTTGCAGCCGTAACTATTTTTTCACTTTAGTTGACAGAAACTGCTTCATGTCTTTTTCCATGTAGAATAAGCATTGTAGAAATACTAAAAATACTAAGTTTTTTAAAAAAATCATTTTACAGAATTACTTTTGAATATTGAATACATAATACTTTGGTGATGTTTGACATATCAGACACTTGTTGTGCCACTTCAATTTCTATCACCCACCTCTTCTGCATAGGCTTCAACGGTCACTTTCAGTTGCAACACATTGATGCTTTGCTTCAGGCCACACTATGTATCTCTTGATTGCTCTCCTTATACTGCTGCTTCCCTTAACTAATGGGAAATGGAGGCCAATAGGATATGCTTCCCCTTTTTATCCCTAGGCAAACAGTTGAGTTGCATTTCATAAGCCTTCTTAAAGATCTGATCAAATCAAGCATTAATCACCTGTATTTATGCCCAAAACTAGATTTCTCGTTGGCCTTATCTCCTTTCTTACATCACTGTATTAGTCTACATGATAAAATACCATAGACTTGGTGGCATAAACAACAGAAATTTCTTTTCTCACAGACCTGGATGCTGCAAGTGCAAGATCAGGCACCACCATGGTTGGGTTTTGGTGAAAGTTCTCTTTCTGGTACAGAGATGGCCATCTTACTGCAGTGTCTTCACATGACAGAATTCTCTCTCTCTCTCTCTCTCTCTCTCTCTCTCTCTCTCTCTCTCCCTCTCCTTATAAGAACACTGTTTATCAGATTTGGGCCCTACCCTTATAACCTTATAACCTCATTTAACCTTGATTACCTCTTAAAGACTCTATTTCCAAATATATTTACAATGGAAGTTAGGGCTTCAACATATGAATTTTGAGGGGACACAATTTTGTGTATAGCAATTGTTCTCCCTGTCTCAAGCTGTGCTTTTAGGGGAACCCAGGTTATAGTATGTTTTGTTCTATATGTAAGGCAACACAGAAAAAAAGACCTATTGAAAACCTAAGTTGGCCCTGGCCAATTGGCTCAATAGATAGAGTATCAGCCCAGCATGCAGACATCCCGGGTTTGATCCCCAGTCAGGGCACTAATGAGAAGCGACTATCTGTTTCTCTTCCCCTTCTTTTACCCCTTCTCTCCCTCTTCCCCTCTCAGAGCTAGTGGCTCGATTGGTTTGAGAGTCAGCCTGGGGTACTGAGCATAGCTCAGTTGATTCAAGCATTGGACACAGATAGGCGTTGTTGGGTAGATTCTGGTCAGGGTACATGAAGAAGTCTGTCTGTCTGTCTCCCTTCCTATACCTTAAGAAAAAAACACCCTAAGTCATAAAGAAATTATTCGCAATTATAACTGAAAAAAAGTTAATGAGTTACTTTTTTTTCTTTTTTTTTGTATTTTTCTGAAGCTGGAAACGGGGAGAGATAGTCAGACTCCCGCATGCACCCGACCGGGATCCACCCGGCACACCCACACCAGGGGGTGATGCTCTGCCCCTCGGGGGGGGGTCGCTTTGTTGCGACCAGAGCCACTCCAGCACCTGGGGCAGAGGCCAAGGAGCCATCCCCAGCGCCCGGGGCCATCTTTTGCTCCAATGGAGCCTGGCTGTGGGAGGGGAAGAGAGAGACAGAGAGGAAGGAGAGGGGGAGGGGTGGAGAAGCAGATGGGCGCTTCTCCTGTGTGCCCTGGCCGGGAATCGAACCCGGGACTTCTGCACGCCAGGCCGATGCTCTACCACTGAGCCAACTGGCCAGGGCCATTGAGTTACTTTTTAAGTGAGTTAAAAATTCAATACCAAACTTAGCAAGATGTCATGCTAAGTGTAACATTGAATAAGATAGACATGATCCGGGGGCTTTCTTTAAATGTAGGAAAAAATTGCTTATTAGTCAATCACACAATTATATAAATGTATTTGTGAAAAATACTATAAGGAAATCTAGGTTGCTAAAAAGCCTTGAGACTGGGTGCTCAGGAAAAACTGAAAATGAGGCTTAAACTGAGATCTAAAAGTTGAAAAATTTAGTAAGTAATGGTGTGGGTGGGTAGTGGGGTGGTGGACTAGAGAGAGCATACAGCAGGTGGAGAGGCATAGGGCAGGAAACAGACAGGCTCAGAAAGATCAGTGTGGCTGAAGCCAGAGGGGGTGGGGGAAGAGGTGGCGGTGGGACTGTGAAAGAGGCAAGGACCAGACCACGCAGAGTGAGCCCTAACATTTTGAATGTAAAAATGAGAACAGTAGGACAGCTTTGAAGAATTTTTTTATTCCATTGGTGCTGTGGGTTTTGCTGACTAGGTAGCCCCCATAAAGTTTGTATTGTAAATTTAAAATATTAGATGTAGGCATATCTAGAACAGCTGTAGCTCAAGCTCTGAAGGAATGTTACTGAAAAAAAGTACTTGGAGCATTGAGAGGTCTCACAAGAAGAGTTTGTAGACATAATAGAGAATTGTGATAGGGAAGATTCTACATTGACATCCATCACAAAGAAGTGTGGGTGGCAGAGCAGGTGAGGCCTAAAGCTCTAGAGCCACCACAGATACCTAATCCATGTTTTTTTGTTCTTGTTTTTGTGACAGAGACAGAGAGATAGAGACAGAGAGAAGGACAGATAGGAACAGACAGACAGGAAGGGAGAGAGACGAGAAGCACCAGTTCTTTGTTGTGGTACCTCAGTTGTTCATTGATTGCTTTCTCATATGTGCCTTGATGGCAAGGGAGGGGGGACTACAGAAGAGCAAGTGACCCCTTGCTCAAGCCAGCGACTTTGGACTTCAAGACAATGACCTTTGAGCTCAAGCCAGCGACCATAGGGTCATGTCTATGATCCCACACTCAAGCTAGTGACCCTGCACTCAAGCTGGTGAGTAAACACTGAAGCTGGATTAGCCCCCACTCAAGCTGAATGAGCGCGCGCTCAAGCCAGCAACCTCGGGGTTTCAAACCTGGGTATTCTGTATCCCACTCCGACACTCTATCCATTGTGCCACCACCTGGTCAGGCACCTAATCCATGTTATCACACATGTAAGAGCTGCAAGTTACGCCAAGATCTGATTTCTGAGTCCCAGGTTGGAATCCAAAGACAAACTCTAATATGAATAAGCTTTTCATATTTAATGAGGACACCCAGGTTCTGGTTTAGTAGAGCTTCTGGTAGCATGTCTATAGTCTAAAATAAGATGAGTACTTATTTAAAAAAAAAAAGTAGAACCCTGGACAGTTGGCTCAGCCGTAGACCGTCAGCCTGGTATGTGGATGTTCCAGGTTCAATTCCCAGTCAGGGCACACAGGAGAAGCAACCATCTGTTTCTCCACCCCTTCCTCTTCTCTTTCTTTCTCTCTTTCTTTCCCTTCCTGCATCCAGGGCTCAAAGGATTTGAGGGAGTTGACCCCAGGTGCTGAGAATGGCTCCATGGCCTCACCTTAGATGCTAAAATAGCTCTGTTGCCAAGCAACAGAGTGGCAGCCCCAGATGGGCAGAGAATTGCCAGGTTGGGTGCTTGCCAGGGGGATCCCAGTCAGGGCACATGCAGGAGTTCGTCTCTCTGCCTCCCCACCTCTCACTTAATAATAATAATAATAATAATAATAATAATAATAATAATAATAAAAGTAGAACCTAAAGGACTTGAACTGATCCTGGATCCGACTCCAAATAAGGCTTCGATACTACACCTTTGGTAGCCTCCAAAAAACTATCAGTTGGGTCAATAATGTCTTATCCTGAATCTCTTACTCCAATTTTACAGCTGTTCCAGGATTAAATGGAAAAGCATTAGGTAAAAAAGCAAGGCTCAGAGGCCTTCAAATGCCTTGCTACTCTTTTGCTTATACATATATGATTCTGCCAACCTCTGCTTATAAGCCAGTTCACAAATAAAAGGTAGTATGGTTCATGATGGGGAAATTCTCACAAATTGATCTTTCTGTGACTTCACCTCAGGAATAAAGGACCAATACTATAGGAGTTTGATGGGAAACCATTGTAATACTCTGAAAATTTGGTAAAAGTAAATTTATTAATAATGATAAAAGGTAACTAAAATTCAAAATAGGGAAAATATGTCAAATTTCTTGTAAAGGTCACATCATAAGAGAGAATTAGTATTATAGTAGATATATACAACATGTGAGTATGTATGTATGCATATATGTGTGTATATATATAACATAATTTTATTTGAAAGGAAAAATTTTATTTGAAATAATAATTTTATTTGATAGGAAGTTGGGGACAAAAAACATATATTAGCACCAAAAGGCCCATTAATGGAGATTTGAGGTTACATCATTTGTATGTTTTAGCAAATCACTAAACAAACAAACTCTTCTAAATTTTTTTACCCAAGTAGCAAAAACAAAGCAAACTGCTAGTTCTGACTCATTTGAATAATAAGCAAGTAAACTTAAGATATATTTTGATTCTAAAATAAATTCTTAAAAGCTTTAACTCATGTCTTTACTTTTATTTACATTGGGGAAAATTAATCATCATTTCGAAAGAAATTTTAGTTATTGCTTAAAGATTAAAGTACTAACCCTTTTTAAAAAGGGTAGGGGGCAAATCAGGATGATGTCATCATCTTGCTGGGACTCATGGGGGAACCTGGCTTTTGAGAACCAGTATCATGGCATCCAGCCCATAAGAACAGCCTGTCCATCTCAACAGCAACCTGGCCAATTTGGGGGCCAATTACCCCTGGATGCTGGCCTCAGGGGCCAACTACCTACACCTGGGCATTTTGTTCAAACATCACCTTTGGTCATCTTGTGGCAAAATGTCACCAAAAGCAGCTAGGCCAGGATCCTTTCTTTGACATGCACAGAATGGTATCCAGGTTGAGACAGTAGTTGCAGTAGGAACCAATCAATATACATTTTACCTCAAAGATACTGAGAACCCAGGGGCTTCTATTAAAGACATTTGGGAGAATGGGATGAAAGTTGGACTTGCTATCAAACTAGGACACACAGTTGAATATTTGATACCATGGCTAAACAGATAGATAAGGTCATGGTTATGCTAGTGGAACCTGTGTTTGGAGGGTAGAAATTCATGGAAGATATAATACCAAACGTTCACTTGTTGAGGACCCAGTTTCTGTCTTCAGATACAGAATTCAATGGTGGAGGAGTCAGTTCTGACACCTTCTACAACTGTGCAGACACAGGGGCTAACATGAGTGTGTCTGGCGGTGCTGTATGGAATAAAGACCCAGATCTGGGATGAACTGGTTTGATTAAAATGTTTTCTTCATTGATGAACTCCCAAGGAGCCCAATGTTTCCGCTCATAAAAATTTCATTTTATTGGAAAACAAGAATGTTGGCTACACATCCAATGGAATGAGGCAGTGCTGCTTCCCTGAGCCATTATTGGTTCCAATGACTAAAACTCTTCATGAAAAATATTCTAAGAGGTTAGATACTAGAGTGTATACCTACATTTTTAGTGATGGAAATTAAAGATTTGTGTGGTGAAGTACTCTGTTTTTACTGGGAGACCTGATTTTAATAAAGAGTAAAAATATAGCTATATTATGATGAATAGAAATGTATCTTAATGCCTAAAGAAGAATAATAGCAATTATGAAAAAAATGTTTCTCTGCACTGGTGAGAACTTTCTGTTGTTTTCCATCTATTTTCCAAAAACAAAGGCAGTCTTTATGTTTTCCCTATTATGTGTTATTTGTGATTTGTGTATATGGTTGTAATAAGTCTAGAATGAAACTTATAAAAAACAAGCTTGGATGTGGCTGGGATGACATACCGTATTCTTCTTTCATTTAAAAGATCTATTTTTTCCCTTTTAATTTTATACTTTATACATCAAAATTATTTTTAAAATGTATGAAGCCCCAGAGTTTTCAGGTAATCTGTTTTAAAATATAAGCATGGAGGCCCTGGCCGGTTGGCTCAGTGGTAGAGCGTCGGCCTGGCGTTCAGAAGTCCCAGGTTCGATTCCCGGCCAGGGCACACAGGAGAAGCACTCATCTGTTTCTCCACCCCTCCCCCTCTCCTTCCTCTCTGTCTCTCTCTTCCCCTCCCGCAGCTGAGGCTCCATTGGAGCAAAGATGGCCCGGGCGCTGGGGATGGCCCCTTGGCCTCTGCCCCAGGCGCTAGAGTGGCTCTGGTCGCAACAGAGTCACGCCCCGGAGGGACAGAGCATCGCCCCCTGGTGGGCAGAGTGTCGCCCCCTGGTGGGTGTGCCGGGTGGATCCCGGTCGGGCGCATGCGGGAGTCTGTCTGACTGTCTCTCCCCGTTTCCAGCTTCAGAAAAAAAATAATAATAAATAAATAAAATAAAATAAAACATAAGCATGGATTCTTACCAGGATGTTTTCTTGTCAGCTTTGCTGAAAGGGCAGATTATTCAGTGATTTCTAACCCCTTCCTCTTTAATGCCACCTATCATTCTTTTTTTTTTATTCTTTCTCTTTTTCAAAATTTTTATTAATTTTAATTTATTGCATTAACATAGATTCAAGTGTCCCACTCAACATAACACGTGTTCCCCATCACCCCCCACCTTTTGCCCCTCTCCCCCTAACTCCCTCCCCCCTTCCCTCTGGGACTTACTGCTCTGTTATCTGTATCTATGTGTTATGTATATATAACTTCACTAATCCCTTCACCCTCTCTGATCCCATCCCCTCCTGCCCCTTCCCTCTGACAGCTGTCCCTCTGCTCCCTGTGCCACCACCTATCATTCTCAAGAACATTAAATAAATACTGAGCTCTGAGTGGAAAGAAAAATAAAGCCTCCATTTGGAAGTAATTTTGAGATAAATCTTGACTTTGTCCCTTTCGACCTATTTGACCTCAGGAAATCACATAACCTCACTGAGCTTTTATTAACTCATTTTACATCGAATATAATTATAACAATTGTGCCGGGTCATGTTGAGGTTTCAAAAAGTATTATAACATATGTAAATCTTCTAATACTGTTCCTAGAATTTAGTAGATGCTCAATATAAAGTATTTTATCACATATGTTTGTTATATGGCTTATAAAATACTTTGATATAATCTCATTAAATCTCAGATCACTCCTGTGATTAGGACAGGTATTTTTGTCCCCACTTAAAAAACAATGAGAAACTAAAACTCAGCAGCAGTCTGGCACCATAGTAAAGATGAGGGAAGGCGTAAGATTCCTGGTCTGTTCTCCTTTTCTAAATGAAGCTGGAAGGAGGTAGAGCATGCAAAGGAAGCTTCTTTTACTTAACACTGTCTTAACTCCAGCCTAACTTTATTCTGTAGCAGAACAAAATGGCTGAGAATATTCTGGACCTACAGATCTTGGTCCCAATGATAAATATTTTATTATTCTAAAAAAGACCAGGTAGGTAAAGAGAGGATAGAGTACAGAGTCAATCCATAAACTAACATATTTATAACTGTGTTGAAAATTATAATTAGAACACAAATATGTATCAACCATTTTATTTTTTATGTAATCAACATGGCAAAATTTTTTTTAAAAAGACAGGTATTTACAATAATTTTTGGCATAAATTGTCAGAATTTTTAAAAATGTAAAATAAGTCTTATAAAGGTCATGTGTGGGGCATCCAACTTTAAGGAAGAGAAACTTTTTATATTCCTGAAGCTGTAGATCCTGGGATGAGTATGAGAATATAGGAAACTGAAGACAGTGAGCGGAGGGACAAAAGTGCTACCTGCCTTCACCTCCGTGCTGGAAAACCCAACCAGCTGAGCATGTGGGAGTGAGAAAGCAGCAGATGACATGGAGAAGTGCTCAGAGATCCACCAGTTAGAACTTCAAGGTCCTTTTTGATAGATGGCATCCAACCCATTGGTCAAGAGCTCTTAAACATGGGCCTTGTGATCATGTGCCTGGTTTCTGAAATTGGCATATGCTCTCTAAAGTCTCCTTTGTAGAATCATAAAAAAGTACCTACTCTGTTAGATTAAAATAATTATGTTAGATAGTTGCCTAGGCATATATATATGCTATCAGGTTTAAGTAATCTGAACATACAAAAGAACTGCCTCAAATCCTTACCCAGTTTTGTCATGAATTCAAATAATGGTATCATAGACGACTACTGCATGATAGGGCTGCCAAAAGAACACTGTTAATATCATTTATTAGCTGCAATAGTCTCTTTTCTGTTAAAGTAAATTAGTAACGCATTGCCTGAATTTATTAGATCAAGTGGTATAAGAATTCTGCCTTTTAGGTAGCTAATGATTAGAATTATCTAAGTTAGTTATTCTGCTATTTTACATAAGAAAAAATGACCCAATATCATAGTTCAATAGGAAACATTTTGCATTTTCTGAAAATTTGTGGAAAGTAAATTTCTATAAGATAAAAGGATACTAAAATAAAAAATATACAGCAAGTTTTTTGCAGAAGTAACGTAACAAAAGAGAAAGGACACTATAGTAGATGCATGAGTACATCTATGTACAAATATGTGTGTATACATACTAGCTATTATATATTTACATGATATACATACAGCTACCACATGCATAACACGAGGCACTTTGTTTTCTAGTTTAATAGTTTGATTTCTACATTTTATAGATGGAGGAAAGTAAGTGTTTGATAACTTATCCAATGCCATATATGCTGATAGAATTACATATGAATCCAGGTCTGTTTGACCCTGAAACCGCCGCTCTTTCAGCTACACTATGCTTCCTCCAGATGCAACTCTTCGCCGTTTCCGTCAGCACAGCCAGGTGACTGAGATGGCCCCAGAACAAACGAAGTCATCTACGTCTCACTGCACAGGGTTCCTAGCTTCCCCTTTCAGGACCTCTCTCCTTTAAGATATTCCCCTTCCCCCAAGCCCTGGCAGCTCTGCTGTCCTAACATGATAACTACACCACCACTCTCCAGATTACTATTTCTCACAGCCTCACCTAAACCCGGCCTGGTTTGACTTCTTCATTCACTTTGCTTGTGTGGGCACCATTTCCTCAGGGCCCTGGTTTGTTTTTCAAAGTGCCTGTATGGTGTCAGTGAGGACATACATACCATTGGGAGTACATTGACATTTTAGCAGTGATGTTCTGAAAGTACTAAAATGGTATTAAAATGGTGAGTTTATAGAAAAGACACTATTTTGGAGAGTCGGGTCTGTAAGTGGACATTAGTTATCTATGCCTCCTAATAAGGCCTACCTCTTGTTAAAACCATTACTCATTCATAAATAAATTCCAAAGAGGGAAAATATGTTTTCTAATATAAAAATATATATTTTACACATGACAGGTATCATGTATAGCCAACCAACAACCAAATCATTGTTTTGTGCTGAGTTAGGTGACTGACAACAACTACCCTCAGGAAACAGAACTGCTCCTTCCTCAGTCAGCACCTCTGATATTTGAAATCTCAGTAGAGAGTTTTCAGAGGTTACATGCTTGGACAAGAAGTTTGAAAAAGATCTCTTTAGGCCCTGGCCAGTTGGCTCAGTGGTAGAGCATCGGCCTGGCGTGCAGGAGTCCCGGGTTTGATTCCCGGCCAGGCCACATAGGAGAGGCGCCCATCTGTTTCTCCACCCCTCCCCCTCTCCTTCCTCTCTGTCTCTCTCTTCTCCTCCCGCAGCCAAGGCTCCATTGGAGCAAAGTTTGCCTAGGCGCTGAGGATGGCTCCATGGCCTCTGCCTCAGGCGCTAGAATGGCCCTGGTTGCAACAGAGCAATGCCCCAGATGGGCAGAGCATCGCCCCTGGTGGGCGTGCCGGGTGGATCCCGGTCGGACGCATGCGGAGTCTGTCTGACTGCCTCCCCGTTTCCAACTTCAAAAAAAAACCAAAAAAAAAAAAAAGATCTCTTTACCCAACTCTTGGTGGTTCAAAGAAGACTCTGGATACTTACCAGACATCCGAAATAAATAAATCAATAGTGAAATGAGATAAAATAATTCCACTTTCCTGTTTTTCACCTATACTGCTGAACATAGTCAAATAACTCCAATCCAAAACAGCAAAAAGAAAAAGAAAGGAAAAATAAACTAGACAGCAATATAAAGAGATAAAATATAAGTTTGAACTAAGTGTTTCTATTAATTTCATCTAAAGTAATTTTTAGTGACTCTGGCCATAAGATAAAAGTATTAATGAAAAAAAATCTTTAGGTACAAAAATGCTTAGAACACTGACTTTGGACTCTTCAGCCACGGTTCCTATGCTCAGGCAAATCCAAGCATGTATCTGAACACTTTCAGACAAGTTACTTAACTTCTCTATATTTGCTCTCTTTTTTTTTTTTTTTTTTTTTTTTTTTGTATTTTTCTGAAGCTGGAAATGGGGAGAAACAGTCAGACAGACTCCCGCACGCCCACCAGGGGCGACGCTCTGCCCACCAGGGGCGACGCTCTGCCCCTCTGGGGCATCGCTCTGCCGCGACCAGAGCCATTCTAGCCCCTGGGGCAGAGGCCAAGGAGCTATCCCCAGCGCCCAGGCCATCTTTGCTCCAATGGAGCCTTGGTTGCGGGAGGGGAAGAGAGAGACAGAGAGGAAGGAGGAGGGGGTGGAGAAGCAAATGGGCGCTTCTCCTATGTGCCCTGGCCGGGAATCGAACCCAGGTCCCCCGCATGCCAGGCCGATGCTCTACTGCTGAGCCAACCGGCCAGGGCCTATATTTGCTTTCTTAAAGTGGGGATAATAATAGCAGTCAATTTCAAGGATTATTAAGAAGGTGAAATAAATTAACACACATAAAAGCACCTAGAACAGGATCTGGCATAAGTAAATCCTAATTAGGTGTTAAGTATCATCATTATTGTTATTGTTGTTATTACTCTTGTTACTAGAGTAGAAAGTTCAATAATCCAAAGGCAATAGAATGGGCAATATCTTTACTCTTTTATATTTTTAAAAATACAAGTATAAAATGCCAATAATTCTGACTGTGGTACTAGAATGTTTGGCTTAAAATACACTCTTCACCAAACACTGTCCATTACTGTCCGCCCCAACAACCGAAAACCTTCCCTCTCCCCCGCCCAATGTGTGTGCTCTAAGCCATCTTGTTTATATAAATGGCTATAGAGTGATTAAATAAACATTATAATTAAATGCTCTCATCCAGAAGTCTCTGCTTTTGTTTCAAGGCTAATGGAGGTGATCAGTCTTCTTTCCATGAGAAGAGCCTGTGGCTGTCTTCTGGAAAACTAATTTGATAGAACTCCCTTCAACATTATTACTAATTTTAGTCCTGCATTACAGATTATCTCTTTTTGTCTTTGTAGTTATTATTAGTACCTTCCTGTATGTGCTGAGCAGTAACGGCTTGTGATCTATTTTTTTTTTTCAAGTCTTTTTATTTACTAAATTAGCCCCCAGAGCACTATGTAGCAAGTTAGGTATTAATATATGGCATAAAATCAGAGAATTATAATCTATCTGTAGAAGCCAAACATGTTTTTTATGCCTATTCTTTTTCTACTTCAAAAGTATTTTTGAATTACCAAAATAATACAACCAGACTCTAAAATATTAATAAAATAAAAACAAAAAGAAAATCTCTCATAGCCTTTCCACTAGTTACTACAATTTTTGACATATTTCTTTCAGTAGTTTTATTATGTTTTCAACATATTTTATAGCAGACAATGTTTTTCAGTGCCCTTGCTGGACTTTGAGAACCAGTGTGACATGATCTGAGTTGGGCTGTAGGAGAATAATACTGACTGCTACAAAGAGGACAGTCTGTGGAAGAGCAAGTGTAAAATCGGAGATACCAGCTGGAAAGTAACTGTAATAATTTAGACAAGAGACTATGGAAGTAGAGAGTATGGTAAGTAGTGTTTAAATTTTGTGTAGAGATCTAGTATATTTGTTGAGGAGTCTGGGTGTATGGGAGAATAGTCAAAACTAAATCCATGGTTTTTTCATTGGAACAGTGGAAAGGATGGATTGCCACTAACAGGGAGAAAGATCTCAGAAAGTTTGTTGTTAACAATGCCAATCATAAATAGAACTAAACTGTAAGCATTTACTCAGTTTACTAGTTTTCTAGGGCTACTATACCAAAATACCAAAGACTGGGGGACTTAAACAATCAAAATTTATTTTCCTACAGTTCTAGAAGCTATATGTCTGTGGTCAAAGTGTTATCAAGGTTGATTTCCCTGGCCGGTTAATTCAGTGGTCAGTGGGCATGTGGATGTCCTGGGTTCAATTCCTGGTCAGGGCACAAAGGAAAAGCAAATGTCTGCCTCTTCACCCCTCCAGTAGCTATGAGTCCATTAGTCCAGGTGTGTCGCCCCAGTGCTGAGGATGGCTCCGTTGACCCACCACCTCAGGTGCTAAAAATAGCTCAGTTGCAAACCTGGCCCCAGGTAGACAGAACATCAGCCCCAGACAGGAGTTGCCAGGTGGATCCTGGTCGGGGTACATGCAGGAATCTATCTGTCTCCCCTCCTCTCAACTTGGAAAATGAAAAATAAAAAAGGTTGATTTTTTCTCAGGCCTTCCTTTAGCTTGCAGATGCTACCCTCTTGCTGTGTCCTCACACGGTCTTTTCAATGTGTGTGTACAATTTGGTGTCTCTTTGTGTGTCCACATTTTCTCTTCTTATAATGACACCAGTCAGATTTGATTAGGACCCATCCATAAACTCATTTGACCATATTTCCTCTTTAATAGCCCTATTTCCAAATACAACTATGTTCTAAGTTACTGAGGGTTGGGGTTTCCACATACAAATTTTGATAGAACACAATTCAACCCATAACACCAAGTGATATGATTTCAGAGTGAGTAGGGCCACTTCTCTTACCCCCTAAACTCTGCTCTCATAATTGAAAAAACAAATCTACCATAAGTGCTTCATTCTTTCAAATAAGAAAATCAAACTTGCTGGAAGAAATAAAAGTAGTCTCCTACTAATCATCTTTGAAGCAACTTCTTATAGACTCTGAAAACACCAAGTAGGTATCTATGTAATGAAGAGACGAGCTAGATAATGGGGAAGGGGGATAAGTAGAAGAAGCAGAACTAGCCTCAACAAAGAGTTCCCTGAAACTAGTAATGAGCATTCATTCACATATTTTGTTACTCTTCACAGTAAATTTTTAATTTGCAGAAAAAAATATTTATAAAGGTAGTTTTTTGGGTTACCTATAAAAACTTTTGCCTGCAACTCAGAACTATGACAATAGAACGTTTTTACAAAGTAAACTTCTTCCTTTCCCAGTGTTAAATATACATACCCCTCCACTTGATGTTTTCCTGGTAAACAATAAATGTAAAGTACCTAAGCTGAACACCTTATGTTATCAAGAATTGAACTTGAAAATAGAAAAATGTGTTAAACTAACTGAACTTGGCTAATTCTATAAATATTGAGTAGAAATAGTGTTAGGAGCAATTAATCTACTAATTTCCATAGTTAAAGGGAAGTATTTCTTTCTCCAAAATAAGTTATTAGTAATGGCTCTAGGCATTCTTTTAGCAGGACTAAAACTATAAAGTTTGTAATGGTGACACTTAACATTTATAACAATGAATGAATCATGGAGCTACATTTTACATGATCAAGAATAATCTGCTCAGAATTTCCCAGCAGCATGCCAGACCAGGCAGTGGTGCAGTGGATAGAGCACCAGACTGGGATGTAAAGGACCCAGGTTCAAAAGCCTGAGGTTGCCAGCTTGTGCGCCAGCTCATCCGGCTTGCGCATGGGATCATAGACAAGCCATGGTCACTGGCTTGAGCAAGGGGTCACTCACTCTGCTGTAGGCCCCCCTCTACGCCCCACTCCCCAACCTCTGTCAAGGCACATACGAGGAAGGAATCAATGAACAACTAAGGAGACTAAGAGGCCGCAACAAAGAATTGATCCTTCTCATCTCTTTCCCTTCCTGTCTTTCCCTATCTGTCCCTCTCTCTGTATTTCTCTCTGTCTTTCTTTGTCTCTCTCTCTCTCTCTCTCTCTCTCTCTCTCTCTCTCGTACACAAAAGACAAATTTTCTCAGCAGGAATGGCAAATACCTTCATTAAAATGATCAAATCATATACAAAGGGCCAACAGTGGCATTATACTAATAAAGAATCCATGTCAATGTGCTCAAGAGGTGAGATAAAGTTGAGTAGCAAAATGAGATCATACCATCTAATAGAAAAAGCATAACACTGAGAAGTGTGGGCTCTACTTTTTGTCATGCTTTATATGATTATTAATAAGTCATTAAATAAATTTTATCTGCTCCGTAGCATTGCAGTAAATATAAAGTGATATAGGTATTTAAAGGAACTTTAAAAGAAAAATTGTTAACCTCCCTGTAATTAAAACTTCAGTGAATTATTTTAACTGATGTTTAGAAACTAAAATTGCTAGATAGTTGCTAGATCAATGGTTTACAACTTTTTATAGCTATGTATTTCTATCTTTTCTGTCAAATAACTACATGTTTTTATCATTCTTCTTTTTTTAATTTACATTGGGTTTTAAGGATATAAAAATACAGTAGAATTCTTGGAAGAACATTTTATTATGAATACTTGATTTCAAAAGAAAAACTCTGGTGCCTATTTAAGCTTTGTCTGCTTTTCTCTGACTGCATGTGTATCAGTAGTTAAGAGATAGAGCTTTAAAAAATTTTTAAAGTTCCAGCAGTTGGAAAACTATTAAGAAAATGGAAGATCTCACCGTCTACAGGCAAATTATGCTATAGTGTGTCTCAGGAAGGCAAATATAAGGAAATTATTTCCTCAGTTGTACATACTGGTGTGTGTGTCTATATATAAAATAAACATTTATTGGGAAATATTGGCAAAATATATCCTGCTTTTTTTTAACATTTTATTTTGTTTTTATTTTATTTATTCATTTTTTTAGAGAGGAGAGAGAGATAGGGGGGAGGAGCTGGAGGCATCAACTCCCATATGTGCCTTGACCAGGCAAGCCCAGGGTTTCGAACCAGCGACCTCAGCATTTCCAGGTCGACGCTTTATCCACTGCGCCACCACAGGACAGGCTATCCTGCTTTTATAATTAAAAAAATTAAACAATGTGTGCTTCGTTCTTTCAGATATCAAAATAAATTTTTTGGAAGAAATAAAATTAGCCATCTACTAATCATTCTCACTGAGAATGCTATCACATCTCAACAAAGTGAACTCCTGTGTATTTGGTACGCAAACACATGAACTGTGGTCCTTCCATGCGTCTTAAAGAAGAAACCACCAATTGCTGCTTAGTAGTCTCCGTCTAATATGAATGTCCGTACAAATTTCTGCCCTTTCATAGCTACTTGACAGGAAAGTATGAAAAATAAAGATATTTTAGGTTTTCAAATCTATAGTTACAGAAAAAGAAAATAATAGCTAGAGGTAGATCTGAGAAGTAACATTTTTAAGACACTTAGGAAGGCTTACTGGCACCTGCCAGGCCCCTGGCTTTCTGGAAGCAG
Organism: Saccopteryx leptura; assembly: GCF_036850995.1. Lineage (NCBI taxonomy): Eukaryota > Metazoa > Chordata > Mammalia > Chiroptera > Emballonuridae > Saccopteryx > Saccopteryx leptura. Next base: position 47,330,670 of record NC_089509.1, on the reverse strand, counting down.
AAAGACAAAGAGACATTACTCTTGTATGCAAACACTCATAATCCATTAGAAACAGCAAGGATAAAACAGGTAAATAATAAGCTTATACTGGATACTATTGCTACTGGAGATAAGACTTTATCATTAAAACAAGAATTTAGCTCAAAATAGGAAGTGAAAACAAAAATAGCAACTGTTTGGATTAAGAATCAACAGTAAGATGGTTTGCCAAGAAACTTATTCACTGAATAATGGTCTATTGAGTGTCTATTATTATATTTATTTGATTCAAAGATGTCAGATAATATACTTTTTTAATATCAGCTTTTAAATAGAGAAAAAGCTTTATGTTAAAGATGCATATGACTTGTAAGAAGCACTTCAGAAATATAAAACAAACAAACAAACATTAATTTTATGACACATGCCAAACACGTGGCTAATACAGGGGTACAAATGTGCTTGCCTAGTGGTCACATACCTAACATCATGGAGACTAAGCTAGTGGAGTCACACATACATTACAGAAATAAACACATACAAATAAAATTTAAAGTTATGTTGCAAGCAATTCTGGGTAAGTTTAGTCAAGTGTATATGTAGTAAAAAAGTGATTTAAAAAGTTGAAATACAGAGGTTTCTCTAAATCTAAGTTTTATTCTTTGATTAGTGAGGACTAACCGGCCAATGAGCTGATAACCTCCCTTTCAACCTCTTCTCCCCACACCCCCTGTCAACCTTGGGAGTTCTGCTGCAGGTGCAGTCCTGCCTCTCACCAGATGACTTCTATACCATGTTGGCACCCTGTCTAAACTTTTAGTCAGAACTAGCTTTATGAATTTAGTTTGGGTATTTTTATCCTATATTAAGATTCTCATAACATCTCAAGTTTATTCAAAACTCTTAACTGAAATCTTTAAGAGTAGTGTGAAAGATACTGTGAAAGCACAATTGTCTTTACTTGTCAAACATGAGTGGTCAGGTGATGTCAATTATAATACAACCTGTTCAGTTAATCTGTATGCATTAAGTATTACAATAATATTATGCTGGGACTATGGGAGATAAAATTGTTATGTTTTCTACTTTAAAGAAAGCTTGAACCTAGTTAAGGGGATGAGAAAAATAATACTCTTCTATGAGCATGAAGTCAGGCAGTAAATGACATTTATCCAGAACAAATCACTGTCCTGAATTATGGAGAGAAGTGGTCCCCAACCTTTTTTGGGCCATGGACTGGTTTAATGTCAGAAAATATTTTCACAGACTGGCCTTTAGGATGGGACGGATAAATGCACAAAATAAAATTATGCAACCGGTGTAAAAACTGTGGTATTTTTAAATATATATAATTGTCGTACTTACGAGACAAGCGTCAAGAGTGAGTCTTAGTTGGATGTAACAGAGGGAAATAATGTAAGTTATTTATTCTTTCTCTGTGGACTGGTACCAAATGGCCCACGGACCAGTACCGGTCCGCAGCCCGGGGGTTGGGGACCACTGATGTAGAGGCTTGGTCTGGAAACTACAACAAAGAGATAGCAAAAAACAAACAAACAAACAAACTTCTCATAACCGACCAGTGAGATCACAGTGTCTAAAAGTTTGCTAATTATTGGATATTATTCAACTCCAGGTTGCTAAATTATTGGAAACTAGAGTAATAAACCCTGCTCTTTATTTTGATCCAACAAACTGCAAAGAGTTAATACAACCCTAATCTTTCTTTGGCTAACCGTATTTGAGAACATTAGAATATTATAATATATTTGAAGAAACATTTCATCTTCCATAAGCAGAATGCTTTATTCTATTTTTGCCATTTCTTAAAATCAAAGCAACCTAGAGAAAGTTATTTCCACAAACTCATTACTTATTGCTAACTTAAAAAATTCAGTTTGATCATCTGCTGTAATGTATATATTCTTGAAACTAAATTGATTATCTTGACACTTGCTCTTGGCACAATAAAAGGAAAGCTTACAGCTTCAAACACAAGGTCTACATGTTACCACATTCTAAGATTAGGATGCCAGAGGTACTAAGAAAGTCTTAAAGAAATCAAAGACATTTTGTTATTTGGTTGGTAAAACTATGAACTTAAGAAAATCTAAATATAAGTCCAAGTATAAATAATATCTTTGTAAAGGAGAAGAGATCTCTTTTTTCATATCTTACACCTAAGCAAAATATGTGAGCACATAAACATGTTAAGTTTGTAAAGACTGCAACTCAGATGTACTGCAGTCTAGTTTTGACATTTCCTAAGAATTTGTCTCATAAAAACTGTGAAAGCCCGAGGCTAGTAAAATCAGTAGAAAACTAGGTGAGCATGAGTATAACAACCCTTAAAACTGATTAAGTCACAGTAAAAAGAACAAAAAACCAACTAAAAGTGTCATGTAAACTTCATGAAACACAAAATGTTTCATCCAAAAGTGTGAGATTATACAATACATTAAAGTACCCATTTTTGTTAGAAATAACTTTTATTTATTTTCTTTACACATGACTAAAGGTATGCTAATAAGTATATAAATGATATGACTAGAAAAAAAGATTGGTCTTGCTTTTCCAAAGAGCAAGTAATGGCAATACTTGATCAGAGTCACGTCCATGAAGTGATTGCTACATAAAACCAGTGAATCATGGTGTGAAACTAAATGAAAGACAGTGCAGTAACCACATTTCCCAAGGACATTTATCCGCTGTGTTGTTTTTTGTTTGTTTGTTTTTTGTACCCACGTCAGGTCCAAGAGACATTAAAACCTCACAACCCATCAGGATGAATCAATCTTTCCATACCTCCTTTCTTCCTAATTCTGGTTGAGAAAGGCCCTAGAGCAATAGAACACAGTGATTAGCCCACGTTCCTGCTCAGCCTTCAATAAATTAGGTTTCAGATGTGCACACTGTAATAAAGTCTAAGTTTAACTTAAACTGATGGGGATCTTTTTTTCTTTAAGAAAGCAGGGATGGAAACAGAAATTTAGGATTTGTGCCCTCTTATCTTGATTGCCATGACAGGTAGGAATCATGGATAAATCAATCTATTGTTTATCTCGTATTATTCTCAAAGCATTTTTTTTTTTATTTAGCCCCACAATCTTGTTTTTGACTCCCAGAACTGTGCCACCCCAGATTTATCTACTCTGTCTCCATCATCTCTAATCTCTTTTTCTGTCTCTGTTCTCATTTTTAAACACACATAACTCTTTTCTAACACAAATGATCATTTGTGTGATCACATCACCTTCTCCAGCAGGCAGTTTTTCACTTTCTTTGACACCAAAATGGCCTACGCATACTTTTTCCATTTCTTTACCACCTACACCCCTCTTAATTTTTTTGTTAACTGGCTTCTAGTCATGCCTCTCCGCCCCCCACCCCCCATGCTATTTTTTAAAGTTAGCAATGATCTTTCTTTTTTATTCTGTTTGACCTTTATACCAAATCTCTCTAAGGATTTCCTGATACAATCTTGTTCCTTGCCTTCTAAAACCCGATGTTATTCATGTTTTTCCCCTTTTTTTATTGCCTCTTTCTAATGTTTTATCTATTGGTTATGATTTTTTTCATTCTTCTACCTTCTAGCTGTGACCATTATCCAGGGTTCAGTCCTTGCTTCTCTGATCTTTTTCCTTTCTAGACCATGGGATTTTAAACTGTGATCCTCAGTCTGAGTACCTTAGAAACAGCCACCAAGAATAAAGGGAACAGCTGAAAAGGTAGATAAATGCTATGTCTACTCTACACCACTTCAAACAGAATACAGGTAATTCTGTTTTCACCTGTTTTATGTGTTCCATATTGTTTCTTTTGGAGAATTATTTGTTTTTGTTAGTATAGTGAAAATTATACCAGAGTCATAAAGCCTGATTTCTTGTTTAACACTAGCTATATGACTTTAGAAAGATATTGCAAAACAATGATGAATTGCTTACATCCAAGCCTGCATCATTCCCTCCATCTGGACTCCATTGCTGCCCTATTCCTTGACAGCTTTCTAAATCCTACTGATTTTCATCTATGTCACTTCAACCAGAAAGTCTCCTCTGAACCCTAAATTTGAGTGAAGTGCTCCTCTGATGTAGTGCCATAGCATTCTGTACCAACCCCTTAGCATAGCACTTATTTCATTGTGTTGTCTAGTGGCATTCCTTATTAAACTGAAAACTCACTGAGGAAAGAATATTATGTATGATTTCCTTAGCACATAGTTCCTGACATGTTGTAGGTTTGAAAATCCAAGCAGAATAAGTATATATCTTAGCAAGGAGAGCCAAATTAGGGGACACTGCTCATTTTGCAACTGAAGGTAAATAGAGCGGCAAGGATCACTGTTATCACTCATTCTGATCAAACTGCTCCTCACCTCCTTTATCCATTTCTGAACCCTGTTCACAACACCCTCACACTTTGATTTTCTTGTCCAAAAACAGTTATACTGTTTAACACTATCTCAAAGACAAAAAAACATAAAGTACTAAAAATCACGTTATTTTCCAAAATGAAAGTTAAAAAATCACATGATCATATCAATAGATGCAGAAAGCATATGACAAAGTCCAGCACACATTTATGATAAAAAAAATTTAAAACACTCAGCAAAGTGAGAATATACCTCAACATAATAAAAGTCATATATGATAAATCCACAGCTAATATACTCAATGAAAAAAATAAACTAAAAATGTTTTACTTAAGATCAAGAACAAGACAGAGATATTCACTTTCATCACTCTTAGTTAATATAGTACTATAAGTCTTACAGCAATCAGACAAGAAGAAGAAATAAATGGCAGCTAAATGGGAAAGGAAGAAGTAAAAACTGTCATTATTTGCAGATGACATAATACTGTATATAGAGAACCCAAAAGATTCTACTCCAAACTATAGAACTGATAAATAAATTTAGTAAAGTAGAAAAATACAAAATAAATATTCAGATATTGGCTGTATTTTTATACACAAATAATGAACTATCAGAAATGAAATTAAGAAAACAAAACCATTTAAAATTACATCAAAAAATACCTAGGAATAAATTTAGCCAAGAAGGTAAACTACTTTTAAAATTCTAAGACATTGAAGAAAGAAACTGAAGATACAAATAAATTAAGCATATACTGTGTTCATGAATAGAAAACTTAACATTGTTAAAATATCCACACTCACATGGCTTAAAGCAATCTGCAGATTCAATGAAATTCTTATCAAAATACCAATGGAATTTTTCATAGAACTAGAACAAATAATTCTTAAATATACATGGAACTACAAAAAACCCCAAATAGCCACAGCTACCTGATATCAAACTATACTGTAATACTATAGTAATCAAAACAGTATAGTGCTGACATAAAAACAGACACATAGATCAATAGAACAGAATAGAGAGCCCAAAAAATAAACTCCCCTATGTGATCAATTAATATATAACAAAGGAAGAAAGAACATACAATTGAGTAAGAACAGTCTATTCAATAAATGGTGTAGGGAAAATGACAGAGATATGCAAAAATGAAACTAGATTGCCTTTATGTACCATATACAAGAATAAACTCAAAATGGATTAAAAACTTAAATATAAGTCTCAAAACCATAAAAATCCCAGAAGAAAACATAGACACCATAAAATATATGGTGCCAGGTGAGTAGTTGAAGTATTGGGAGGATTACTTTGTAAAGGATATGATTGTTTAACCACTATGCTTTACACCTGAAACTAATATACAATAATATTAAATGTAAACTATAATTGAAAAATAAGTCAAATTGTCCTCAGAGGACAATTTGACTTTGGGTGACAGGTATGCAACATAATTGAATGACAAGATAACCTGGAAATATTTTCTTTGAACATATGTACCCTGATTTATTAATGTCACCCTATTAAAATTAATAAAAATTTTAAAAAGTTTAAAAAAATAAAAGTTAAAAAGTTAAAAAATAAAATATAAATAAAAATCATGTTATTTTCAGTCCTATCATTACATCTTTCTTAACAAAACTATAACATTGCACTATTTTGGTTTAATTTTAACACTCTCAGTTCTTCTAATAACAAAGAAAGATAATAAATTTTCAAAACATTTGATGCCATTTCTAAGTAGTTAATAAGAGCATTGGTGTTTGATGCACAGGTTATAACTGATTCATAAAGAACATATTGCTTCAAATACTTGTATAAAAATATATACACACATGCAACAAAAATTCTACAAATTAAATCAAACAAAGGACAAATATAATGTTCACATACAGTATACAAACACAGCCTTAGAGAAATTTTAAGCTACTGGCATACTAACTAGAAAGAGCAATAGGTCTGATCCCATTTTTAATCTTAAACTGTATAGTAACTTCTACAGGTAATACCTGAGTACTTCCACCATATATGTCATAAGTTTCAAAAGCAATATTACATTTGCAAAAAATAAATGCTTATATAACAAAATTGACCTTGGTTCACTATCTACTTAACAGGGAATTTTTTTTCTTTTTCTTTTGTTTTTGTTTTTGTTTTTAGAGAGTGAGAGGTAGGAAGAGAGAGAGAGAAATATGGAGCTACTCCTGAATGTAGCCTGACCAGGGAATCCAACCAGCCACCTCCGTGCTCTGGGATGATGCTCCTACCAACCAAGCTATCCAGCCAGGGCTTAATTTCTTTTTTCCTTCCTTCCTTCCTTCCTTCCTTCCTTCCTTCCTTCCTTCCTTCCTTCCTTCCTTCCTTCCTTCCTTCCTTCCTTCCTTCCTTCCTTCCTTCCTTCCTTCCTTCCTTCCTTCCTTCCTTCCTTCCTTCCTTCCTTCCTTCCTTCCTTCCTTCCTTCCTTCCTTCCTTCCTTCCTTCCTTCCTTTTTCTTTCTTCCTTCCTTCCTTTCTTCTTTCCTTTCCTTTCCTTTTCCTTCCTTCCTTCCTTCCTTCCTTCCTTCCTTCCTTCCTTCCTTCCTTCCTTTTTTCCTTTTTTCCTTCCTTCCTTCCTTCCTTCCTTCCTTCCTTCCTTCCTTCCTTCCTTCCTTCCTTCTTTCTTTCTTTCTTTCTTTCTTTCTTTCTTCTTTTTCTCTTTCTTTCTTTCTTTCTTTCTTTTTCTTTCTTTCTTCCTTCCTTTCTTCTTTCCTTTCCTTTCCTTTTCCTTCCTTCCTTCCTTCCTTTTTTCCTTTTTTCCTTCCTTCCTTCCTTCCTTCCTTCTTTCTTTCTTTCTTTCTTTCTTTCTTTCTTTCTTTCTTTCTTTCTTTCTTTCTTTCTTCTTTTTCTCTTTCTTTCTTTCTTTCTTTCTTCCTTTCTTTCATCTTTCTTTCTTTATTTCTTTCTTTCTTATCAGAGATACAGAGAGAGGAAGAAAGAGAGAGGGGAGAGTGGAAGGGAGGCATTCATTTGCTGTTCCACTCAGTCATGCATTCACTGGTTGCTTCTTGTGTGTACCCTGAGCAGGGATCAAACCCACAATCCTTTTGTTTCAGGACAATGCTCTTAACCACTGAGCAACCAGCCAGGGTGGAAATTCTTGACAAGCCAAACTCCAAAAAGATATTCTTTGCAGAGTTGTTATACTGAGAACTCAAGTAACAGATGACTAGCCCATTAGATGACTTTTAAAATTGTGTTCACTTCTGAGAGTACAGGATTCAGGTCATGAATCAATTAAAGGTGCTCAATCTGCTGAGTAAGTTCCTCATATTTCTTATAACAATGGCAATATTTATAAAAAGTAAAGCCCCACAGCCAACAGGGAAAATGGTACTTACGAGTATTGTGTCAGCAGTTCCAAATCATTATGCATGTTGATTGGATATGATTCACTGAGTTCAAACAACTTCTCTAAAGCTTCATAAATGAAAATGATGCAAATAAGAGAAGCAAAGGCTTCTTCAGTAAACCGGGTAATATAGCAAACAAGGGAGCTTGCATCAGTGGCCACAAGTATGATACATAGGGTTGCAGTCCAAAGTCCAATACTAGCTCTTAAAGATAGGTACGACAGCCCGTATTCTCTAGGAGGAGGACAAAATCACAGAAAGAAGGTCATCAACAGCTTGCCACCATTTTAAACAGATGGAACTAAGTCTAATTCATGAAATTAAAGTAAATAAGCTTCAACCTCCCATGAGTATCTAAATTTCAAGACTTTGTCTAAAGGCAGCATCTAAGGCGACAAAAGTAACAGGGGGTTTCAGTGTTGAAAACTGAATATAATTTTTTACAAACATTACAAAGCATTTTACACAAATCTTTTCATTTTCCTTTATTTCATGCAGAGACGAAAATGGCAAACTGAATCAAATCAGCCTCTTCCACCTCTCCCAGAGGATTTCCAAATGCAACATTGGGAGAAGTGTAAATACAGGAAAAGTAGAAAGGGGCTAAGGGCCCAAAGTATATAACACTTACTTGCAAAATTTAAACAAAATCTTTTCGAACACCAAAACTGGTCCTGTACTGCCTAATATGGTAAGAGGCTGTCCACCAAAGAGAGAATAGGCTATCCCAGTCATGGATGCTCCGAAGAGAGATTCGATTGCACTCTGTAGAGATATAAATTATTTCATTATCTAAGTTGTACAGGTAGCCATTATAACTCAGGAGAAATGTTTAATATACATGGGTATTTTCTTTTTCCTCTGCTATGAGGAGCCTAGCAACTTTGGGCAAGATATGGAATAGGAGAATATAAAACAAGGCAGGCAGTCAGCCAAAAATAAATGGTAGTGACTAGGGATGTGTCTTCTCTATCTTCCTCGTCTCGCTTTTCTTTTGCTTACTAGAAGTTTACATATTTTATGATCAGTGAATGGACAGAAGCAAGGCCTGCATAAATGGGTAACAGTCCTCTTGTGAGGTAAGAAGCATAGCCTAAAACTAGCCTAAGACTAGGGGCCAGAGATGAGATCCGAAGCTTATGTAAGACTCAGGATTCATTCTTATGAGATACTCCACTCCCAGATTTCCAGTTCCAATATTTATCTAGCAAGTTCATGTGAAGTTATCTGCCAGCTCATACATCAAATTTCTCATTTCCTCATTAAGGAATCAAAAATTAAATGCTCACTTATCAAACTATGAATCTTAAAACTGATTAATTTCAACATTCAGAGAAAAGCATAATACATACTATACGACCTTCAGTAGCTTCGCCCAGCAGTCCTCCAAATGTGATGACAGGAGACATACACGCGCAGTAGAGAAACAGAAAAGATGCTAAGCACTGCAGGCTGAAAGCATCTCTGAAGTCACTCCAGAAGTATGGAGCTTTTCTTTTGATATCTAAAATAAGTCCCCCAAAAATCCTAAGACAGGGGGGAAACACAATAGTGAAATCCAAATATAAAAAACATACAAATCAAAATGCTCATTAGCTTGTTGCCAGGTCATAGTATAGGTTTTCCATCAGTTGAGATGAGACCCAATATTAACCTGCTACATTGTAGTATCATGATCTACATGGACGGCTTTGCAGCACTATGTTTCCTCAATTCCTAACCAAATATTGTGTCAACAACCCCCCCAAAATGCCAGGTTCCCTCAAATAAGTTTCAGAGCTGTTCATCAATCAAATTTCAAATAATGCGATTTAGAATTAGTCTAATTTCTGTGCCATTTCTTCATCAAGCTACTCATAAACTCAGGCCTACTACTCACAACTGTTGGCGCTATCTTCTAATTATTTACATTTTATTTAACATAGTGAAGGAGGGAGGGTAAATTGGCTTTTATATACTCCAATAATGAACATCAGGCTAGAGGGAAAAAAAGCAGTTTTAACCATGTTTAACCATGGCTCCAGTTACCTACTCTTTCTGCCAAAACAACAACAACAACAAAAAACCCACAGGAATCCTCACCAGATACTGTTTCAGGCAGGTATTTAAATGACCTTTGAATAAGACAGATTCCACAGTTGTTTCCAATGTTAGGCAAAGGCAACTAAGTGGAGGACCTTATAATCATCAGTTTGCAGCCATTATTGCCTAAATACTGCTCACAAAGATTAGGGGATCAGGGAATGTACAAATACTCCAGTACTTTCAGCCTTTTGTGTAGTGCATTTTCACCAATGAAATAAAAGTTGGTTTTGCATCTCATTTGCATAATCAAAGAACTTTCTTTGACATTTGCTTGTTCTTGTTCAATAAAAAGAATCAAACACTTCTTTTTTTTTATCGCTTCATATTCATTTTGAAATATCCCTTAATTTTTGTGAGCAGTATATATATACCAATGCCTGTAATTCACGAGACAATAACAACCTTACTTACTATAAATCCATTTTTTCCAAAATGTCCAAAACCACACTAAAACACTTGAAAGAGGATTTGGGGGAGGGATAGGAATAACATTAAACTGTGAAATGCTGCCTAAAATTGGAATACTAAAATGTTTTTGAACTATTAGAAATGAGAACATTAATGAACAAGTATTCTCATTCTTTGAACATTTGATAGTAATATGCAGACTTTTTACTTGACTACTAAAAGCTCTCTGTATTCCATGAAATACTATGTTAAAATGAATAAGACTATGGTAAAGTTCCTTCATGGGAGTTAAAAAAAAATACCTATTATGTTCCAATATACTGCCAGTATGCAGAATATACTTAAATTATGGAAAAATATTAAATTTTTGCCATTTATTTTCTAAATAGGAATATTATTTTTCAATCTAACAATCACCTCAAAAACTGATTGTTCTCTTGAGCAACAAATTAACTGTGCCTTTAAAATGCACATTTTCAGTATAATTGAAAATTTAATACTATAAATATTATTAATTTCTCTGATCTGACATATACCCTATAGTAACATATCAGTCACTTTCTCACTATTTTCTTAGTGATAAAACACGCTGTTTCCCTAGTGGCTCCTTCCATTAAAGGGGAATGGAATAGGAGAGATTGAGAAGGTAAATTTTCAATTGAAAAAAAAGGACATTTGCAACTCAGAGACTCTTGCAGAGAACCTGTGAAATTTACACACACACATACACACATACACACACATCATCATCATCATCATCATCATCTTAGGTTCCTCTACCTGTGTTTTGTAAAACATATGCATATTTTTTATTTTGGGGGTCATTTCTGAATGATGTGTTAACCTGCCAAAGTCACTATTCAAAGTAGATATAATCTAGTAGTTTATACATTCATTCATTTATGATGTATATCTCATCTAATCCCCAAAAGAATTTGAGGTGATTATGAACTATTAATTAGTTGTTAATATTTATAGGTTTGATAGCACTTTCTATTACACCACTGTATTTATTAGAGCATACATTAGTCTAAATAGCTCTTATATTACTGAGTAATAAATGTGCTTTTAGCAGCAAAAATCTAGATCCGAAGTGGGAGGTCATTACAGAGAACAGTGCAAGAGCAGCCGAGATGTACACCAGCAACTCCAGGAGAGCAGATGAGTAATGGATACTTCAAGCCATGTCAGCAACAGAATCTGTGGAAGAACTCTGGAGAAGCGAAGATACCGGATATTGGTGACCTGGGAGGATTTAGGAAGCAGTAAGGAAAAGTGAACTTCGAAAAAAAAAATCTAAGCTATGTGGCACGTTACACCTGAGAGAGAGAAAAATATTATCACCAAAAATAAAAAGACAGCATTTAAAAATAATAAGGCAAACAGAAGGAGTACCAATGCTTCCAGTAAAGGGAAAAGGAAAAAATTGTTTGAACCATCTCAAATTAGGTATGGAGCCTGAAGAAGATATTAAAGGATATTTCCCCAGAGACAAACATAGGCAAAGGGAAAGGAGAGAGGAGAATTAAAAGGCACAGAGTTGTCAGAAACTGGAATGTCAGCTTAGAAAACACAGTGAAAGCAGTACGGGAAGTGGCCTTGAGGGGAAGGCAAGCAGCAATCCGCAGAGCCCTTGCAATTGCCTTCAATTATAATGGAGGCTGTGTACACATATTCTCTGAAGAGAGACCCACCCAAGGGTTTCTGATTTTCTGCTCACACATTGTTTGGAGAGAGACAAGCTGTCAAAAAACCATAAAAAACCATTTTAAGAAATAAATTGAAGCTTTCATCTCATCAAAAATGTGTGATTAGAAAAATAAATCATATTGATTTTTCAAATTACAACCATAAAAATAAAAAATACTATTATATACATCCTACTTGCATATAACGAGTTAGACTCTATAAGACTGAGTTCTTGGTATTTATTTTTATTTCCTTCTTAAACTTGAAGCTTTCAATGGGCTCTTTTGGAAGGGGCAACTGACAGTTTTCTTGTTCATTCTAAGAATCTGTGAATGCATTTTATGCATGGGTAAATGAAGTATTGGGTAAGATAAAATGGAATGGTGTACACACTGTTCTGCCTTAATAGTAATGACAGTTATTAGTAACTACAAAGAAATAAAATCAATTGGCATTTTTACCCCAAAGAATAACATTCAAAGAACTTTTAAAAATTAGATCTCAAAACAGTAATTCCTGACAGACCAGAATGGTATATCATTTGGTCTTTAAAGTCCCATACAAGTGCTTTTCACTAACCACTAACCTTCCTGTTCGCTGGAGTTCAGGTCCACTGTGTCCTCCATGAGGCTCTGCTTCCCCGTGAGCTGCTGTTCCATTTGGTACAGCAGGAATCTTCCTCTTCTCCTGTTGAAAGTGTTTTGTTTTTAATATCAGGTGCTAGTGACAAACAACAAAACAAATTTTTTTCCTTTGAGGCAATATGCATAGTAGCTAAGAACCCTGGGTTGGTTATTTATTTGCTGCACGACCTCCAGCAAATTATCTGGTTTCCTAAAGCTTCATACCCATTAATGTGATTGCAAGAATTAAATGGGGTTTTAGACATTTATTCATTTTTTCATCTAATACCTATTGAGTGGCTACTCTAGTGTATGCCATTTATTGTTACGGATGCTAGAGATGCAATGATGAGCAAGAAAAAGCATTGTATTTGTAAAGACAAACAAATAACCTATAATGTCAGATAGAGCTAAAGCTATGGGTTAAAAAAACTGAAATTAGAAAGGGGACAGAGAGACCAGGGTTGGGATGAGGAGGTGTTAGTTACGATAGTATAGTATGCCTGGTATAGTTTAACTGTTCAATAAATATTAAGTATTATCAGTAGCTATGTTTAACTGTATTTCCCTCTTTATTCTGGCTGATATCTTCCTACCCAAGGAATGATTTATAATATGGTACTTTCTGACTCATAGAGATCCAAGACAATTGAAAAAGGGAGTTTCTAACTGAGCTAATGACAAATTAACTGAGGTTTATGAGAGTGCTGTTTTCCCACAGGTCTATTCCACCTACTTTTGTCAGTGACAGAGATTTCTGAAAATCATAAAAATCCTATCTAATGGTTATTTTAGAACAATGTATTCAAAAGTGCCTAAAAGAATAATTAAAAATATTTTAAGTGGTGCGATTAAAATTTTTACTTGACTGCCATTCCAAAATAGTAGAAACATGAAAACATGTTCTTCATGTTTACTGTAAACTTGAAAAACAAAAGTGAATTATCAAAGGGTCTGATATGCAATGGGACATTTAGATAAAATAGTACAGGTTTAAAACATGAGAAACATGGGTTTGAAACGCACAAAATATATGAAAATGTATTGTTTAATATTTCTCACAGTTTCCCAAGAATATGAATAGATACAATGATCTGAAGTGAAACAATAAAAGGATTTCTGTCAACTAATAAAGAAACTGCCTTTGCGGGTAAATAATTACCATACATTAGTAAAGGGCTTTAACAGTGACCCTCAGTACCCTCACTAGTCAATAATAACCTAGTGAAACATTTCTTAACTTCCACAACTCTCAGAAAGCAAGGGATATTATTTGGTCTTCTGGGGAATTATCCTTTACTAGATAAGGTACCTCATTGTTTTACAATTGATGTTTTAAAATTTATAGACACAAATAACACGATAGGGATTACAAGAAGGAAAGTTAGGTTGGGGAGGTAGAAGAGGGAAATATGGGGAAAAGGCAACAGAAGGAGACTTGACTTGGGGTGGTGAACACACGGTACAATATACAGATGATGTGTTATAGAATTGTACACCTGAAACGTAACTTTATTAACCAATGTCACACCAATAAATTCAATAAAAATTAAAAATAAATAGAACAAATTAATTAACTAGTGGATATTTGATTACTCAAATTATACAATTTATTTATTCAATCAACAAATACTTATTGCGAGACAATTTGTGTTGGGTACAAGGGCCCTCCTCTAAATGACCAGTGGACAAATCAGGCCTGTGAACTTTATATTCCAATGGGGAAGATAAACAAAAGATTAAAAGCTATGGAAAAATTAAAATTTAGAGCAGAGTGAGGGGGTGTTTGAGGTACAGAGTATGTGGGTTGGGAGGAAGGAATGGTAATTATAAATACAGTGGCCAGGCAGGATCAGGGAGAAAGGATCATTTGAGAAAAAGTTGAAGGAGGCAGTTATTCCATGAGAATAACTGGGGGACATTCGGACAGAAAGAATAGCTAGTGGGCTGGAATGAAGGCAGGATGTGGCTGTCAGGTTTAAATAACATGCAGCAAAGAGGCAAATATGGTTGGAGAGGAGCAAGCAAAGAAGAAAGTGGTGGGGGTGACTTCTGGAGGTAAAGGGAGGCCATGTTGTGTAGGTTTAATATCCATTGCAAGTATTTGGCTTCTATTTTCAGTGCAATGAGAAACTTGTACAGGATTTTGAAGAAAAGAGCAGCATAATATAACTTGGAGTCACACTGGCTACCATGTTGAGAACAGATTCCAGGTGCCAAGGTAGAAATAAGGCCAGTTAGAAGGCTGATTCAGTAATCCATTACGATGGTAGGTTGAAATAAGGTGTTAGCAGGAGCAATAGTGAGAAATTGTATAATTCTGGATAAATAATGAAGGCAATGCCAAGAGTATTTTCTGGTAGAAAAGAAGTCAGGCATAAGAAAATAATAATAATTTTTTTTGGCTTGATCAACTGTAACTGTGGAATGAGCACAACTCTAAGTGTGGAGTTAATTCTACCGAGATAGAAAGGTGGAGATGGAACAGAATTTAAGAAAAGATCAGTTTCCATTTACTTCAGGGAGCATTATATTGATTTTTCTAATATAAATGCAAAGATGTACACAGGTACAGAAATAAGACAGTTTACAATTTAGTTCAAAGTTAAGACTTTGTAAGTTAGATATAGATCTAGATTATCTATATCTATAAGACATCCAAGTGCAGACAAAGGATAGGCATTTGGGTAAATAACTCTCAAGTTCAAGGTGAAAAACAAATTTGGGATAGTATTTAAAGGTATAAAATTAGAAGATATTACCAAGAGAATGAGTACAGATAGAGGAGAGAATATGAGTAAGGACTGAGAACTGCATCAATTCAACAAAACGAAATCAGAGAGAAGAGGAGAAACCAGAAAAGAAGACTAGGAAAAAGTGAAAAGCAAGCATGTGATGTTTTGGAGCCACGCAAAGAAAGTACCATATTTCTCCATGTATAAGACACACACTTTTTCAAAAAATTTGGGGTCTAAAAATTGGGTATGTCTTATACAATGGTGTAGCATTTCAAATGCCATAGATGGAACTGAGGATGAGGCAATATATGAAGACAGTGATTCGTCATCAGATACAGATGAGGATACCTAATGGATAGGAGTTTTGACAGTGATTGGGAGTTGTATGAATTTTATGATGAATAAATCTTGAGTTCGATAACTTTATGTAATACATTTTTTTTCAAATTTTGGGCCCCCAAATTAAGATGAGTCTTATACATGGGGAAATATGGTATATAAAGAAATTACCAATTCTGTCAATTGCTGCTGATTGATAGGCTAAATAAAATGCAGACTAAGAATTGAACATGCAACTTCGCATTGTAGAGATGTTTGGTGATCGTCGTGTAAGTAATTTTAGTGAAGTGATGGCAGCAAAAGACTTATTTGAGTAGATTTAAGAGAAAATTGAAGAAAAATTGGAGGCCAGTAGTACAGAGAACTCTTCTGTGGCATTTGGTTGCAGAGATAGCAATATTGACAATTCTTTTTTAAGATATAAAAATTAACAATATTGTATGCCCAATAAAATTCTATTTAAAAAATGATATAATTTAGAACAAAAGAATTTATGATATAGGGAAGAAAGAGGAAAGTTGGTAGATAATGTCTTTGAATAGGTATGAAGAGATGGATCTAGAACACAGGTAGAAGGCTGACTTTGGATAATTCATCAATAGCATTATATGGCAGGCAAAGTATGTGGACGCAGGTGCTAGCAAGTGGATAAGTATTATGGTAGAAGTCTGTGGAAATTCAGTTTTATTTATTTCATATTTCTCAGGGAACAGAAAACAAGATAATATCTGACGGCGAAGTTCAGGAAGGATGTGATGAGGGTTTGAGGAGAAAAAAACAGATATGAAAGACAATAATTGGACTAAAATAGTCTGATGAACTTGCAACAATAATGGCCCACTTGAGGTATGTGGTCAAGAATTATGTGAGATCAGTCAGTGGAATTAATTTTTTTTTTCAGCTACATTCAGTTCTACCAATGCAGGTACAGACTAAAGAGTTGCATTCACACAGGGCTGTAGTTTTGACAAGCAAGTAAATGGCACGAGAGAAAAGCAAAGAAATTGAGGGCATACAAAAGGGAGTGATTATAATGACTAACACAAGTTCCAATATTTTAAGGATTATCACTTGAGGTGGCTAGTCATTTTTCTCTTAACTGAAAGGATAAAGTATTTAAAATTCCATTATTTATAGATTTCAAAAGAACAAAAACCATGGAAATTGTCCTATGGGGGAAAGTATTATTTGAACAAGCATGAAGTCAGAGTGCTTGAATTCATTTGCTCCATCTAATAAAAGGAAATATACTTGAATTCATTTGCTCCATCTAATAAAAGGAAAATGTAGTTTCATATTATGTTATTCACTTACAGCATACATTAAAAATACTAATGTTGTACAGAAGCATACAGAATATCTCCAACTCAAACTCATTATACAAAATTGTGTTGTCTTCTAATATGATAGCCATTAAAAACATGTGGCTATTTAAATTTAAGTTAATTAAAGCTTAAAATTCAGTTCCTCAGTTGTAGTAGGCACATTTCTAGAGCTCAATAGTGGCTTGGCTTATTATATATTATAAACATAGAAAATTTCTATATTTGCAGAAAGTCCTATTAGACATGCTGATGTAGAACATCAGCACAGAGAGGTTAGGGCATCCGTTCAAGTCATGCAAATAGATAATAGCAGAACCCAGGTGTCTTGATTCTTAACTCAATGTTCTTTCTTTGGAATCATTCTATTGCCTTTTCTACTATTATAGGTGCAAAGATGTATACAAGTCCAAAAATAAGACAATATAACGCTCAAAATTACTCCTTAAGCAACTTCTTTTATTATAGTAGTAGACCAACTGAAACTATGTGGCTGTAGTTATAGAGTCACAAAATTATAATTGCTGAGAAAAGGAAAGAAAATTATCTTTAATGTTATAAAATGACTTCAGAATGAAAACACAGAAATGAGACAGGCGTCAGTTTATTTTCCTTAAATTGATAGTGGGAGTAAGGTTTTTTAAACTCTGATGTTTGAGTGGTATACTTGCTCATTTGCCTGCCTCTGGTCTAACCAGAAAACTTCTATGTTCAGGGGTGGGCCAATTAGGCATCTGATACTTCAACTAGCGTACTAAAGTCAGACCAGGCTGAATTCCTCATGGACAAGAGCCAAAGACAAGGCAAAGGAGATGGAAACTGGCACAGTTGAAGGAGGCAGTTTCAGGAGAAGTAAATCCACTATGAAGAGTGGGTTTAACAAACGTCTGACCACCACTCTAAACAAAGTCATCCCTGCAGAAAGAAAATGACCCCAAATAATAGCAATGGTCTTTATTTCTATCTTTCTGGATTATATATACAATGAGTAAATACACATTAGATTTTTGTAAGCAGAATTTTTATAATTTTATGCCATATACCCACACAATGGTAATATAAACATTAGAATTTTCTTTTTTTAAGTGCGAGGAGGGGAGATAGAGAGACAGATTCCTGCATGTGCCCCAACCAGGATCCACCTGACAACACCCATCTGGGACCAATGCTTTGCCCATCTAAGCCCAAGCTCACAACTGAGCTATTTTTAGCACCTGAGGTGGAGGCTCCATGGAGCCATCCTCAGCACCTGGGATCAACATGCTCAAATCAATTGAGTCATAGCTACGGGAAGAGAAGAGAGAGAGAGAGGGAGAACTGAGAGGGGGGTGGAGGAGAAGTAGGTGGTCACTTCTCCTGTGTGCCCTGACGGGGAATCAAACCTGGGACTTCCATACCCTGGGTTGAGGCTCTACCACTGAACAAACCAGCCAGAGACAAACATTAGAATTTTAATTAAATGTTCTCCCAATCATTGATATGACTAGCAATAATAGAGAGTTTTCTATATAATGACTAAGCCATGCCTTTGAATTTTCCTAATACTTGCTAACTTCAAAGTGATGCATCAAAATATAGGAAGACAGTAATGGGCTGTTTTTAAACTATATTTTAAATCTTTATTAAAAATTTATTTTTCCTCCAGTATAATATGTTTTAAAGTGGGTCTAAAGTCTTTCCAGGCATAAGGAACTGTTTGATTTAGTAACATATCATTAATACACTAAATTTCTCAGTGAGGTGTGTTGAAGATCAAGGAAGACACTATAATTTCATGCTTCTCCCTTTTTAAAGGTTAAATAGCTTCTGGTACCACTTTTAATGTAGAAGGAAGAGGGGATTCCCAACACCAACAGGAAAAGCTCCAACACCAATTGGTTGTCCTGCAATTCAGCTCAATTCTTACACCATCTCCCCAGAGATAGCATCAGATGCCACAGGTTCAGACCTCAGTCCTGCAATACTAACTCCTCAATGCTGCCCCACTTCAGAATCCAGTTGTAAACTCAGGTTGTTAAGTGAGCTTCTCAAGGACTTGAGAATCAGAGGTTTCCAAGACACCTTTCTTGGGTTTCAGCTAACTTACTAGAGCGGCTCACAAAACTCAGAGAAACATTTTATTATTAGAACACCAGTTTACTATAAGAAGATATAACTCGGGAACAGCAAGTGTTAGAGAGCATAATGTAAGGCGTGGGGGAAAGACAAGAAGCGTCCACGTTCTCTCTGGGTGTCTCAATCTCCATGTGTTCACCAGCTTTAACACTCTCTGAACTCCGTCTTTTGGGGGGTTTTATGGAGGTCATTGCATAGGCATAATGAAAACACTGGCCACAGGTGATTTAACTCAATCTCCAGCCCCATTCCCCTCCTTGGTGGGAGGTGGGAACTGAAAGTTCCAATGCTTGAAACAATGGTTGGCTTCACTCTCAGCCCCCTTCCTCAAGTGAGTTCAAAAAGCCACTTCTTTAACATAACAAAAGGCACTTTTGTTGCTCTCACCATGGGAAATCCCAAAGGTTTTTGGAGCTCTGTGCCCAAAACAGGAGGAACACTAAATATATATTACTTATTATAAAGCACAGTATCACAGAAGTTATCATTTAAATCATTTGAATCCTTTTGACAGGTTATATTATTTTCTTAGATGTATTTAAAAGACAAAAATGATAGGATTTTAGGAGTCTTTTCAAATCTACATACCTGGGAAGGAACGTTTTTTGGAGGTTCTATGCGAATGCTGGGATCCCACTCTCCAGGCGGGAGGACAGTAACCTGGTCCAGAAACTCATCGATCCCCGACACCAAGTCATTCCGATCTTTAGCTTTGTAAGCAACATCATGAAACACCTATAAGGGAAAGGAATGTCATTTATAGATTTTGCAAAATTATAAAATCTGACTGAGTTCAGTGTTCTCATTTCCAGTTATCGCATATGTGATGATACAATTTGAAGAAATAAAGGTTTTTTAATGTAAATTACAATTAAGTTTAATATACGAATGCCCACAGATCCCTCTTTCTCTCAGAAGGCTGGGCTGCATGTTGAAATTGATGGAGGCAGGAGTGGGAAAGGGGAAGGGAAAGGAGGAGGACGGAAGTGAAGGGACTGAAAATTCAGCCACCCGGAAGATGCTTTTGGGGCAATATTGATTTTAAGCTATTTATTAAGAAACAAAAGACTCAGAAAGAAAATTTGACCCTTTTCCCTTTCCTGCCCAGGAGTTTCAAAGAGAGAAACCTGATTCAGGATGATGTTAGGATGCTGCCTTCGTCTAATCTGAATTAAGTATAGTAAGCAAGAGGGCTTGAGGCAGCTGCCTGTTAGCCAGATACACCCTGTGTCCCATTGTTTCTGAGGCACCTAGAAAGAATCTTCTTGCCTTGTGTGTTTCAGGCTTCCTCAACTACCTGCAAATCTCCTATCCTCTCTTCTGAAATCTAATACTGTACCTCGGTCCCACCTCTCCTTTCTCCTCTGTCCGAAAGTGTCTTGGATACCCAATATTGCCTCACCGTCTTTGGAATTTACACTAGCATGTGTAAATTCCCCATGTGCATGTATGAAACTTTGATTTTCTCCTGTTAATGAGTCTGTTAATTTGGTTAATTAGCCCCACTAGAAGAACTTGGAAGGTGGGGGAAAAACTATTAATATTCTTTAAGCCCTCACAGAAAAAAGCTCATTAAACTAGAATTAATGATTCAAGCTTGGCAAAGGTTATTTATGTGTAGTAAATCAAACTTTCTGAAAGTCACCCTGGCTTAAAAATAGAGATGAAAGTGTATAGACTATATTAGAAATTTTAACAGTATTCATACCCTGGCATACATAAAATAATTTAAAAAATTAATTTTGTTCTAATTATTAAATAATAGTAAGGTCAGAAAATAGGATTTTCTGATATTTATCATGTCTATACAGTTTATTTTTTATTTATAAATTATATTCAATGGCAGGACATTAATCAATAAGAATACATAGGTTTCAGGTAAATATCTCTCTTTATAGCATTTAAACTCTTGATTGTGTTATGTGCAGCTTAGAAAGTGTATTTCCATTTAAAGTACAAGCTGCATTCACACACACACACAGACACACACACACACACCCTGTGCTAGTCTTTTAGGCTACTGAAAGATATTATAGGTCTTCTTCCAGAATAAGACTGCAGTTCGTTTCTTCTTTGATATTAGGATTGGGTATGTTCTGTTTAGGTGTATGTCACTTTCAGATGGAAGTTCTGAGCACCAGAGTGTGATTTATCACATTGCCTTGTGTCTGCCATAGTGACTGAGAAAACACAGGTGGAGCTGGAGCTTCTTACAGGGCCTGTCACTGTAATTAGCAGAGCCTCTCTGCCAATTTCTGATGGACACATAGCATGACAGAAATAATTCCTGGTTGTTTTAAGCCTCAGAGATTTCATTTGGTTATTCTTGCAGCATATGTACTCTCCCCTGACTAACACACAGAGAAGTGGTATACTAAATATAATAAGAAGGTAAAATAAAAATAAATGGAAAAAATTAATTTATACTAAGCATAATATAAATATAGTATTTCTGACACTTTTTGTATTTCAGATAATAGAAAATGGAACAAATATTTGGGACTAATGTATTATTCTTAATGTTAATCTATATTCAGTAACCAAATACACCAACATTTATAGAAAAATTATAACTTTAAATATTCTATTCTATATTTAGACTATTTGTTTGAGTTTTTGGTTTGATATTCTAAGCTGTTGAAGAAGTAATAATGATTTTCAAAGGCTTTTTTTTACCTTCCAAATAAGAACATTTCACAAAAAAAATCACTGGTGTGATAAATACACAGTCTTTGCTTAGGATAATATGTAAACATCAAAAATATATTAATGGTTTAGTTATATTTTCAGAAGGAGACTTTTTAAATATAAAAACACAGATTTTCCTGCCATAAACCACTGAATTTATGGCTCAGAATATCCTCTTTTAAAGATCTTTGTTATGGTCGTGAGATCTAATCTGAACATTTAAGAATTGCAACTGTTCTTAATTCCCATGAAAGTTTAGCTACTCTACTTTTTCTTTTCTAATACCTACTTTCTTGAAATCTTTCTTGCTTTAATCTCATTTAATTTAAAAATTGCGCCCTGGCCGGTTGGCTCAGCGGTAGAGCATTGGCCTGGCGTGCGGGGGACCCGGGTTCGATTCCCAGCCAGGGCACATAGGAGAAGCACCCATTTGCTTCTCCACCCCCACCCCCTCCTTCCTCTCTGTCTCTCTCTTCCCCTCCCACAGCCAAGGCTCCATTGGAGCAAAGATGGCCCGGGCGCTGGGGATGGCTCCTTGGCCTCTGCCCCAGGCTCTAGAGTGGCTCTGGTCGCGACAGAGCAACGCCCCTCTGGGTGTGCCGGGTGGATCCCAGTCGGGCGCATGCGGGAGTCTGTCTGACTGTCTCTCCCCGTTTCCAGCTTCAGAAAAATACCAAAAAAAAAAAAAATTGCTATAAGAGATCACATGGTCCTATACCTACTTTAGATAACTCAATGTCCAAATTCATCCAGAATAGGTGATTCTCTATTATTTTAAAGCTCTTCAAAGCTGTAGATATCACAATTTGTTGGATTTGAAAATAAAGTTTTATGTATTATTGATTTCCTATCACCAACTTTCCCAATACTTTAAATTGGTCTTCCCCACCATCTTAATTTCAACATATATCTGACTTCTCAAAAAGCTTTATCTGGTCCCCTCTCAAAACAGATTAGACAGCTTGTTAATACTCCCCTAATGCCTTTTCCTTTTTCTTGACATTTTCACTGTAATTATAATTATTTATTAAAATTGTTAATTATATAATTAGTGTTGAATTCTTTTTTATGCTAAAACAGGGAAAATCTTTTTTTCCATGATAAAACATGAGCTCTGAACATTCACTCAATAAATATTTTGCAAAGTACTTCTATGCTAGGGATAGAACAGTGAACAAAATCCACAAAAATCCATTCCTTCACAGAGCTTATATTTAGTAAGAGGGGGAGATGGAAAATTAGCATGTAACTGAATATAAGTTTGTTAGATGGTGAAAAGTGTATGGAGAAAAATAAAGCAGGAAAGAGAAGTAAGGGTATGATTGGGGGATGCTGCAATTTTAAACAAGCTGATTAAGGAAGTCTTCAATGAGTAGACATTTCAGCCAACACCTAAAAGAGTTAAAGATGTAAGCCATGTAGTTATCAGAAGCAAGAGCTGTCCAGGCAGAGGGAGGAGCTGTGCAAGGATTCTCAGGAGAGAGAATGCATGTCATATTTGAGAAATAGTGAGGAGGCCAATTCTTTAGGGAGGAGTAAGCAAGAGAGTAACAGGAGATGAGGTTTGAGAGGTAGAAGGGCAGAAGGACATTCTGTAGGATTTTGTAGATTATAATAAGAATTTTGACTTTTACTCTGAATCAGATGGCAAGCCATTAGGGATCTTGAGCAGAAGAATGATTGTTCTAGCTGTAGTGCTGAGAACAAAATAAATGGTACAAGGGCAGAGAAAAACCACTGGGAATCTATTGCAGTGAAAGGGCAATAATGGGCATAGACCTGGTGATAAGAGTGAAAACCATGTGATAACAGTTCAGAAAGTGAGAAGCAGTAGGATTCTGGAAATACTGTGAAATGAGAGCCAGGAAGATTTACTGATGAATTGGACTGGGTGTGAAAGAAATAGAAGAGTCAAAGATGACTCTAGGGCTGTTCCATGAAGCCACAGATCATGTTTTTAATTTCTACCACTTTATTTTTAATATATAGTAGGCAATAAATATATACCACAATAATGACATGAAATATGCACTATTATTATACAACTAGAAACTGTCTTCTCTTCCTTCCTTCCTTCCTTCCTTCCTTCCTTCCTTCCTTCCTTCCTTCCTTCCTTCCTTCCCTCCTTTCTTTCTCTTTCTTTCTTTCTTTCTTTCTTTCTTTCTTTCTTTCTTTCTTTCTTTCTTTCTTTCTTTCTTTCTTTCTTTCTTTCTTTTTCATTTTCCTCCCTCAATCCCTCCCTTCTTCCCTTCCCTTCCTTCCTTCCTCCCTCCCTTCTTTTCTCCCCCCTCCTTTCTTCCCCTTTCCCTTCTTTCTTTTCTTTTTAAAAGATAAGATTTAGAACATCTTTGTAAGGTGATAAGAATGATATAGTAGGGAAGGAGAAATTGATAATGTAGGAGCCAGAGTGGATTAAGGAGCAAAGTTCACATTAAAGTTGTGAGTGGGAAAAAGTAAGAATTCAGAAAAGGAGACTGAGAAAAAGCATCAGTGAATTAGAGAAAAACAAACAAGCACATAGCAAATGTGTTTGTTTGCTATTTTCCTTCAAACCTGCTTTTACTATTTCTGGATCTTTGTTCCATATATATTTTGACTGGCATTGCATTGATTTCTCTCATCACCATTGCTTGCCTAGATTGTTGCAATAGCTTTTTAAGTGATCTGCTTTTGCTCTTGCTCCTCCACAAGAGTTGAACCCAGTAGTTCACTGATCCTTTTAAAATATGAAATATACCATGTCATTTTTGTTCTCAAAACCTTCCATCTACATCCCAACTCAAAATCCTTACATTACCTACAAATACCTTCCACAGACTGGCTGGTTACCTCCTTGACTTTATTGCCTACTGCTCTCTCCCCTTCTCCCTCCTGCCAAGCGATGTTGTCCTCCTTGCTGTTTCCCAGATATTCCTGGCACATTCCAGTCTCAATGCATTTGTCCTTGCTTATCTTTTTGCTTGGGAAACTCTTCCCTCAGATATATGAACAGCTTGCTCCCTTTCTTCTTTTAGGTTCTTTGTTGAAATGTCTCCTCAGTAAGGCCTTCCCTGACTTGTAACTGTCCTCATCCCACCCCCATCTCCCTTCCCTGATATCAAGGTGTCCTCCTTAGCACTTACCACTGCCTATCATACATTTTACTTACCTATATGTTATTCTGTCTTTTCACTAGACTAGTAGCTCAATGAAAAAAAGGATTTTGTCCTTTTTGTTCACTGATATATCCCTAGTACGGGCAAGAGTGCCTGATAAATAGTTCACGTTTGATAAATACATATTGAATAAATTAATGAAGAATAAAATGAAAGAAGGATCTGTCCTACTAGAATCCAAGACTAATTATAGTAAAGATACTATAATTAAGATAGTAATGGCACAGAGATGGATAATTTTTTTCACATGCAGGCATTGCTAGCCATCAAATAAATGACAAATAAATCAATAAACAGAACTAAATGAAGTGATTCTCTATGTAAAAATGAAATTGGGTCTCTACTCATATTACACAAAGTGAAATTCTAGATTGATTAAAAACTTAAATGTGAGAAAGTATAAGACTCCTTGAACATAATTTGGATGGATGTACTTCTCAGGGTAAGCAGTAATGCAAATTTCAAATATTTAGTGTCAAAACAAAGTATACAATTACATTTAGCTGTTCTTTATAGGAAAAAAGAAATAAGAAGGCTTTGATATATCAAAACCAATAAGAGATCAAGTGACATGAGTACTAAACTTAGAATATACCATTTGTAAATGGTGACTTAAAGAAGTTTCATTACAGTGGTAGTAACAAAAATCAGACTGTGTGATGTTAAGAGATGAATGAAGCTAAGATATTCAGGACAAAATGAAGACTGATTCAAAGTTCTTGAGATTCAGATTTAATCAACACTTCTTCAATAGTAGGTGTTATAGTAAAAGGTAAGAGGTTTTATTTTACAGATGGGCAAAATAAGGACATTAATTTTATATCTATTTCTTAAGCAGTAACTATCTATTGGCCAAGCTTCCTGACTGAACAGTCACTGTTGACTTAAAATCTAGATGACAGAGACAGAAAATTGTTGGCTCAAAAATCCAGAACAAGACAAACACTGCACTCTTTATAATAATTTTCTTTGTTTTTGTTTTGGCTTTTGTTTTCATAAAAGTGTGTTGTGTTGATATACAATGGCTTTATTATTGTTATATTTAAATAAATGCATAATTTTTTTAAATTCTCATTTTCAAATTCTGTTATAAACAAAAGCTCTTTAAAGTGCTTAATACTTTTCAAGAATCTAAAGAGATTAATGCATTAGTAGTACAGCTAATAAACAAAACCATATGATTTATCTCTAGTAATTCTCAAGAAAAAGGAGGAAAATAAATAAGTGGCATTATTCAACATAAGGTAGTGTTAAAATGATTAACATAATCAGTCTTTAATTCACTTTTTAAATTCACTTATTGATTCTATTTCTATTCTGTTTATTTTGTTCTTCAGGTTCCACATATAAATGAAATTGTATGTGATTGTCTAACCACTATATTGTACACCTGAAACTAATACAAAGTGATATTGAATATAAACTGTAATTGAAAATCAAAATTTAAATTAAAAAGAAAATCTTTAACTCCGACTGAGGGCAGACACTATGCCAAGTCTGGAGATACAAAAGAAAAAGACAGGAGTTCCCAGTATAGAGAGGACAAACACAAATAAAGTTCAGTTAACAAAATTTATTTGAGCACCTGACAATATCAAGGTACTAACATGAATAAGTGGTAACTGCTCTCATGGAATTTACAGTTTGATAATACAATTCAACTCACCCTTTTCTTAACTGAACTAAACTTTATGAATCAACATGTTAAATTTTGTTCTTATGGAGTACAATTATTCAGTAGCCTTCAAAGCAATTATAGAAGCAGAATAAATTTTCCACCTTGGCTTTTAACAATAAAGTATTATTTCCTCTTTAAAAAGTATTTAAACATTTTTGATAGTTAATTAATGTACTATTGTAATTAATATGTCTTATTATAATTAACAGCTCTCATCTTTTAGAGTAGCTTTCTGAGTTTCTGCTTCTCTATCTTACTATTCTTAGAGTTACAAATTGACCTAAAGTGAAGCTCTAAATGCAGGGTTCCCCAAACTACAGCCCACGGGCCACATGCAGCCCCCTGAGGCCATTTATCCAGCCCCCAATGCACTTCCGGAAGGGGCACCTCTTTCATTGGTGGTCAGTGAGAGGAGTGCAGGATGCATCCACATCCTGTGCTCCTGGAGTACTGTATGTGGCAGTGCTGCAAAGCACAGTGTGGCTCACATTGCTCATGTATAGTACTACTTCCGGTGATGTGGGACGCACACGTCATGGCTCCGGAAGCACGTCATATCACTTGTTACGGCTAGCAGTGACAAATATGGAACCGGACATTGACCATCTCATTAGTCAAAAGCAGGCCCATAGTTCCCATTGAAATACTGGTCAGTTTGTTTATTTAAATTTACTTGTTCTTTATTTTAAATATTGTATTTGTTCCCATTTTGTTTGTTTACTTTAAAATCAGATATGTGCAGTGTGCATAGGGATTTGTTCATAGTTTTTTTTATAGTCCGGCCCTCCAATGCTGAGGGACAGTGAACTGTGTAAAATGTTTGGGGACCCCTGCTCTAAAGTTTCAAATTTAAGTGATTCATGTTTGAGCCTCCATGAGGTGGGTCATTAATCAGGGAAATAAATGGAAGTTCCTTCTCTGCTGTCATTTGAAATCTAAAATTAAAAAACAAAACAAAACACGGATGTTTCTCTGTTATTCTATGTCCACTTGATTAGTTAAAACCTTGGATACTAATGTCTTTCTGTTGATAAAATCTTGACTCCTAATTGGTGGAGGAGAGATTTAGGAAAAGAGATACCTTGAGCATGTTTGGACCTCCCATGACACAATATGCTCTTCTCACCATACAACATTACCCATGTCCTAGGGATATCTTAATGTAACATCCTAATTTCTTAGATGTAGAAACATAATATAACATGAAATATATGTATCCAAGAAAGTGACAATACTAAAATTGTGGAATATAAATGACAGTGTTTGAACAGTATTGCAAAATAATTGTCATTTATTTTGCAATACGGTAAAAACTGTAAAATATTAAACACTAAAATATGGAAACACTAAAAGCAAAGATAGTGTGAACATTACCTTATAAAGAGTTCTTCTTGAGCAGATTTATGGTTCTCCTGAAGCCTTTTTATTTTTATCTTTTCACTCTTGTCTTCTCCCAGATTCATTCAAAAAATGTTACTCATTGCAGTGGATGGAATAGTGTACTCTCAAAATATATGTCTACCTGAACCTCAGAATGTGACCCTATTTGAAATAAGGGTCTGTACACCTGAAACTTAATTACAGGTGTAATTAAAGTAAGAGATCATCTTGGATCAGAATGAGTGTCTTTATAAGAGACAGAAGAGTAGATGACACATAGAGACAAGGGAGAAGGCCATGATCAGATGGAGTGAGAGACAGGAATCTCTTTGTCACAAGCCAAGGAACAGCATGAGCCACCACAGCTACAAAGATAAGGTAAGGTTCTTCTCTAAAGCCCTTGGAAAGAACATGGCCTTGGTAACACCTCTATTTTAGACTTCTGACCACCCAAAATAAGAGAAAATACATTACTCTTGTTTTAATCACCCAGTTTGTGTAAATATTTTATGGAAGCCATAGGAAATAAATACATTCAATAAGTTGGTTTTTCTGAAGCTGATAAAAAAATAAAATGTGTTTTTTCTGGCTTTTGGCTTCCTGTGTGTAAATATCAACAACAAATAGATATAAAACATAGTTTGAACAGATATAATAGAATAATTTTTATCGAACCCTAAACAGAAGTTCAAATTTTCATATTTCATAGGACTATGAAAAGTTATATACAATATTATTTTGCCTTTTTACAAACTTTAAAGTATCTGAAGCCACAAATTCAGTAAATACATCACAAATTATTTGGATGAGATTCTAAAAATATATTATCCCTTTTGTTATTTAATACCCAATTTTGAATTTATGCCCTTTCTGTGATCTTTTGCATCTGCTCTTCTTTAGCAATAAGAACAATGAAACAGTAAAAATAGATTTCCATAAGGTGTTGGGGAATACAAAAAACAGTTTATGTTTTTATCTTTATGGTCATGCATTTTTAAGATCTACACCTCCTTCAGAAACTGGTGAAAGCTTTCTTTAGTCCAAAAAATCTACATACAAACTTTTTACATAGAAAAATGTATGTGCTGTATCAGAGAGGTCACAGGTCCCCTGAAATCCATTTATAGTTCTTCTAATGGTTAAACACTCCCAGATTAAGAACAGCTTCATACAGGCCATTGGAAAAGGAGTTGATAGATGTTACATGGTTTTTACTGTCATGTATAGTATTCAGATAAACTGCCATTGTTTTTTCTTGAGGCCTTAAAATGATTTTTCCCACTTCTTGTGCTTGCATGAAACTATGAACATACTAAAATCCAATGACCTGTACTCTTCAAATGGGTGAACTGTATGCCATATGACTTTTATTTCTTTAACAAAGTTGTTAAAAGAATTTTTTTTAATATTTCTTTGCCCAAAACAAGATTTGCAATGATAGCAATAATGCTGCTTGCTTTGAAAACACATACAATGTAGAAAATATTCATAAATATATTCTAAATGTCACTAAATACCATTTTTTAGAAAATAAAGTTTTAAATCTTTATATTCATGTGTGTGAATTTATTACCCCTTTTAAACAAATTTTTCACTATAAAACTTTATAGTGAAAACATAGAACAAGGGGGATTCAAGACAGAAAGATCTAATTCACAGTAAATTGTCATGAATACAGAAACCCCAAAAGATAGGTGTACCTAATGAGCAAAAATGTTCCCAATGAACTTGAATAAATACCTCATCTGTCATTAGGGTTGCAATTGATCTGCCAATCTCATGGTACTGTTGACCCTTTCCCAGGGGTCCCAGAAGAATGAACAAAAATCTGTAATTAAGAAGAAAATAAAATAAATGTTTCATGGTAGAAATATAAAAATTATTTTAGTAGTACAGAATCACTGATCTCAAAGAAATTACTGAAGATAGGAATTCCTATATGAAATACTTCTGTATTTTTTTACAGTTCATTATCATTTTGAAACATTTTCTAATCCTTGACTCATGCTTAAGATTCTTAAGCAATAGGAATTTATGATTATTTTGATCTCACTGTTTCCCCCCTTTCATTACAGGTAGAGCCTACACATTTGTTAGTGAGAGTTTAAAGGATTGTATAATTTTTAGAGGATTAAGGTGACAACAGTAAAATCTGGTTGAAACTTTCTGAATTATGAAAATAAAATAATTCACTAATAATTCACTAATAATTCACAAATTATAGAACTAGGTAGAAGGGGAGAAAAGTAATACGGTTGCATACACAAGGAAAGAATGTATGATCAAAACACAGTAGGTGCATAGAAAATGCACATTAACTAGAAAAAATATCAGGAATCAAAACCCAGTTAGGCAGAAAATGGTGGGGGGGGTAGTTAATGATCTATTAATTCCAATGCTGAGCAATAAAAGTACCAGCTACACTGTGATATTTCATCTAAATAGGTTGAAAGTCTGGCAAACTCATCATCAAACAATTTTTGAAGAAATCAGTATGTGCTCTCTGACTTCAGAACTGGTGACTGTACTGTTTCTGTAAAGGTCAGCACTGCAGGGAAATTGTGGACATTTTTTAATATCTTACACTCTGCAATATAACTCTACAGTGCTGAATTGTTAAGCGGTTTATGCTCTTAAGTATGAAGAGTAATGACTTTTACAGGTATAGAAAATAGGTACTATAATTCCACACTTCATTTACTTAAAAACTTTATGGACTCTACATATTTTTACATGAAGCATATATGACCTAGTTCTCTAGGGTCTGACATTAAGTTTTTGTGTCAGTTGAAACTGACTCCTAGTCAATTCCTACTACACAGAAATGTTCACTGTATCTTTAAAACAGGAAGAGTTTATTGTGGTGGCAGATGATTTATCAACTATAATACTTTTAAGAAATTTCCTAACCTATGTACATGTTGCTATTTTTTAAGATTCCATTCCATGGACTATTTATAAAGTCCCAAAAGATTATTTTATGAAATTTTTACTATATGTTGCTGTTATAATCATGGTGTGCTCTTTTGTCCTCTTAAGAAAAGATAATTAGAAACCTTGAATGGCTTTCTTTATTCTATTTGTCTAACATTTTATTTTTCACCTTTACTAACTAGTCAAGCCTTTTTAATCTTTCCCTACACAGTGACTTTACCATGCCCCTAATTTTTCCTCCATTGTTCTCTACACATATTTTCTATGTCAGCATGAAATGAGGTCACATAAACTTTCACAGTTTTCAAAGTGAGGTTGCATAACCCCATTATGACTTTTCTCTACTCCTGAGATTTTTTTTTCTTTCCCTAGAAATACAGGAACTATCATGGTCATAAATAGTCATCATTTACTCAGCTGTTCATCAGACACTATCCTAAATGGTGAAACAAGAATGCACTGGCCCTGGCTGATTGGCTCAATGGTAGAGTCTTGGCCCAGTGTGCAGAAATCCTGGGTTCCATTCCTGGTCAGGGCACACAGGAGAAGTGACCATCTACTTCTCCACCTCTCCCATTCTCTCTTTCTCTTCCACTCCTGCCTGTATGGCTTGAATGGTTCAAGCAAGTTGGCCCCCAGTGTTGAGGATAGCTCCATGGCCTCACCTCAGGAGCTAAAAATAACTCAGTTGCCAAGCAACAGAGCAGCAGCCCCAGATGGGCAGAGCATTGCCCGATAGGGGGTGCTTGCAGGGTGGGTCCCCATCAGGATGCATGTGGGCATCTGTCTCACTGCCTCTCCACCTCTCCTAATTAAAAATAATAATAATAATAATAATAATAATAATAATAATAAAGAATGCACTGCTTAGAAGACTAAAAAGAAATTTTAAACTACTAAAATAATACCTCTATAATTAGAATGTTTGACATCTTATATCTAAATGCCAAATTCCCAGAAACTCAGAATAAGTTACAGAATGGAGATTAGAAAAATTAGCCTTATTCATACAGTCAGATGTCACTTTAATGCACTTAGTTCATCTTTCCCTTTTTATAATAAAAGTTGGTATGTATCAGAAGTGTTAGGAGTCCTCCAAAAGAATAAACTTTCTATAAAAGAATAAACTTTTTTATAACCTGAATGGTAACCAGGTTCTTTCCTTGAACTCGATTCAGTAGGTACTCTGAATCCCATTTTAGTTAACTAAGCTTTTACAAAACGAGGCCTCTCCTGACTAACCTATTCTGTATTTTGCTGATATCTTACCCATATTCAAAGCACAGAGAGTGATATAATCTGCTGTATTTTGAGTTAAGGCCAAAGGTTCATAAAGGAAACATTCCACAAACCCAGATGCCACAGCACCTGAACATTATTACATCATCTTAACTTGGCTGAGGCATTTGATGTTTGGAAGAGGAGGCATGCTAACAGCTTCTGAAGCAGAGCATCAAACAATGGGCACCAGTCATGTGAAGAATGAGGTCCCACAGAGGTACGTTTTGCTACAAAAATAGGATCAGAGTGAAAGGCTATCTTTATATAGAAATCGCATTTAATGGAGGGACAAGGGAAGAAAACAAGGTCCTTGGATGAATTGCTAGGAACTTAATGTGCTGAAGTCAATTATTTTTTTCTGTACATTTTTCCCCATGAACAGTCTTATATATAAAGTAGAGATAAATTATAAACAATTATGGCTCAGTTTATACTATACATAAGTTGATAGATTTATGCATAGTTCCATGAGAAAGAAGTTCAGCTAAGCAAATTAGATTTATACTTTTGATTTGGATTCAACCACAATCCCATGATGCTACTATCAATGATTCTCCAGACTCTATGCATGGGAGGTACACTGTACGTAGGTTTGAAACATACAGTACCATCAGACACAGCAGGGACTATCCTAATGATGGCACTTACATGTACTTTGAAGGCCTACTCATTCAAGCATAAACCAAGCCTTGAAAACTTTGTTCTTTTTTCAGTTTGACCACACTTATATACAGCATCCTCTTTAGCCTATAATCAAATACAATCTTTGAGGAAAATCTAACACTTTATCACTTTTTACCAAAATTATAAGAAAGAATGTATATGGTGATATAGACACAGGTATTCAGAGATGAGGAACATGCCTAAAAGAAAACATAAAAATTTTGAGAGGAAGGAGGAAAGAATAGAATAATTTTTAAAGAACTTTTCCTCTTCCTCCATAAACAAGAAGAATAAAAGTTTTGTGGATTTGTTTCTAGAAAAATACTCTCAAAGTAACTTATATTTACTCCTTGTCTTATTTTCCACATGCATATACACAAAAAATGATTTAAGAAAGATGAGAAGTTGCTCTTCTACTTTTCACCTGGTTGGGATTGGGACTTCAGCCAGTCCCTGAAGTAACACGGCCGGAGACAACCTAACAAACGCAACTACAGTTCGATCCAAAAACTCCAGTTCACCAACTAAGATGTTTGAGGCTTCCGCGCCTGGAGGAATCTTCTTCATAAAATGCAGATCAACCTGCAAGCATCACACAGTAAAATAAGATCAATAAAAATCGGCAAATCTTCTAAATGAGATCCTTGCACAGTGCTTCACATATGGTAACCATCAATTAATATACTTTACATAAATACAGCTTGTATAAATAGAGCGTAAATAATTTTTTAGCTAGGTAAGTATGTCTTTTGCCCTTTAGAAATAACTATTTTTCTCTACTTGTGTATTTTTCTAACTTGTCATCAATTAGCTGAACACTAGTTTCTCTACTCAATATCTTTAAAAGAAACTTCTTCAGTATCAGCAAACTTGAAATTTGGGGGAAGAAAACAGTATTACTCAATTAAATAAACATGGCTTAATCACAATTTAATTAGCATTTTCCAATAGATTTAAATATTTTTATGCTACATTATCTATATTCTGTGCACAATATTTTTTATTTAATACTCAAAATATGCCTATTTCAAAAGAAATATAAACAGGTTCCGTCTTAAGATGATAATATGACTTTAGTCTTTATCTTTATTCTATATCCTTTACATTCTATAATATATTTTGCCAGTAATTTTTTTATTTTAATTTCTCATCAGATAATTTAGATATGGCAGAGTAAAGAAAACAAGAGGAAAAGTATTAACATTTGGTGGCTGAAGAGCCATAGTTGACTTTCTGACATGAGATGTCTGATTGAAATGAATGCACACAAAGCAAAAGTGATCATCAACGGGAAGAAATGCTTAGCGCAAAGGGTGAAGCCTGAAAAATGAATGTAAACTGTTCCTCAGAGTAAGTATTAATTTTTATGCACAAGGCCTCAATGCAAACCAAGCAGCGATTTTAAAGTCAATTTTACAAGGCCTACCTCTTGTTTCGTTTGAGTTGCTTTTTATGGAAATCACTTTGTGGGGAGAATAAGATTTTTATCTGCTCTAGTAATTGGTTTTGTGCTCTCCTGTTAATGAAATGGGGGGCCAAAGATCAAAGTGAAAATAGGAGAGAGAGAGAGAGAGAGAGAGAAGAGTGTGGGCAAATATAGATGAGGCATAGATGTTTTTTGGTCAGATAGTTCTTTTGTAAGTTTAATGATTTGAGAATAGTTCTCCAAGTAGTTTAAAAGAAAAAACATTAAAACTTTTAGAAGCATCTTAGAAAGCCCATAACTAGACTTTAGTGACTATATTAAATATGTTGCTTTCTGAAATCAAGACCTCAGTACAACTAGTTAGAAGGTTTATAACTACTTAATTTTTCTGTAAAACAAGAATGTCACAAAAGATACACCCGTTATATGGAGTATACATTTAATCCTAAGGATTAAATATAAAAGTAATCTGCAGTATTTCACTAAAAATATCAAATAGAACCAATGTTCTATTTTAAAGAAAAAACTTATTTAACAAAGCCAAACTGCTTATAAAAATTATGTTAAATATTAAAAATTTCAAAGTTTTGAACCTATAAATATATTTTCAATTACAAATTTTTAAAACACATAAGCCATATACATTGGGATATTATATGGTAAATATTTTGCTTTTATAGAATCTAATCTCTTAATTTATAGACACAAAACATTTATTTACCTTAATAGAAGGTTAAATTTCATGGGAATTATTACAAATATTTGTATTTCTTTTTCTAGCTAGGTTATATGCATATATTGAAAATGCTTTCAATTACTAATGCTTTCTAACTTCATAATAAAGCATAAATTCTCTAGAAAGGACTAAAAGACTAACTGTATATTAGCCCTGTGAGAAAAACATAATAAATTTTTCTAAGTCTTTCAGAGCCTAAAAGGGTAAACAATTCAGTTCTCCCCCTATCACCACCCACTGGAAATAACAATTATATAATGTTAATATTCTGGAACAGAATTTAAAATAAAAAAAATCGCTTTTTAAGAAAATCTCTAATTGATAAACAATATGGGTCATATTGGTAATACCTGTGATCATTTTAATGAGAAGTTTAAATTCCAACTGGAAAACTTTCTATATTGCTTCTCAGCCTTTTGGCTAAGATTATACATGAAAAACTTTCTATAAACTTATTTGTTGCTTGAAAGATGCCACAATCTTAACTGTTGAAGTCTGTACCTCAGGTATGTGACAATTATACAAGTAACTGTTTTAAGATAAAATTTAATTAAATCAATAAGTACACAATATGCTAAAATAATTTAATTTTACTAAAGGAAATTGGTATAATCATATGGTTCTTACATATGATTATATTTTTACATTACATAATACCTAATATATTAATTGATATTGGTAATTTAGTAAAAGCATTAAATATACAGAATTTTATTTTAGGATTAACAAATTTATCTTTTGATTCCAAATATAATAAATTATGCTTAAAAAACACATATCTAGAGTAGCCATTTTATTGTACTCACTACATTATTATTGAAGTAGCCATATACTAGGGAGAAAATAGATTACATAATATAGTATATTATCTAATTATACAGCAATTATATATAGATTACTCTTGGGGTAGCCCTATATTTTTGTATTTATGTTAATATATAATTCATTCAAAAATTTATTTGACAATATAACTACCTTTTAATACAACAAATGGTCACATTTAAGAACCACAATTTAACTTATAATAAAATTATAAATATCTAAAAAAAAAAACTTCTGATTAAGGAACTAGGTGGAATACATTCCTATATTCCTAAAACAATCAATCCTCAAGTAGCCTAAACACTAGAATGAGCAAAAACTAATCCTGGAATTGTCTGTTCCTCTGAATAGCACCTTGAAGAAATGAAGGAGTACTCTTATGGATCTGGATTGACACCCCTGTTTCTGGGTTCTCTAGACTTTTATGCTAGGAAGAGAAAGATGCTTCATTCTGGGCATTTGGTGCTTAAGCTGTGGGTGAGAAACTGTAGTATCTCTGGGGAACAAGATTAGACAGAGATCATGGTGGAAATGGAAGTGTCTCAACAAGCTACACACTGAAATGTGAAGAAAATAAAAATGGGATTTTACGGGAAAAGTTTAAGTCTTAAACTCATTACAGAAAGGACAAGAAAAATTAATAGGAATTCTTTGGGACGATGGTGTTGTGATAGTAACCAGCCAGTGATCCTGAGCAGCTCTCTTTAATCTCTCTAGGATTCAGCTTTTGAACCTTCTAAATGAGGAGATTTCTAAGTTTTCTTGGATTCCAAGGATCTAATAATCAAATTTCTTATACTATGTTCCACAGAGTAAAGACAGATGCAGAGGAAAGTTCCTTCTACATAGAAAACCATATGAAAGTTTCTTTGGGTTGTTTGAAATAAAAGAAATAATACCAACATTCAGGAAATACAGAAATAGCCACCCTCTACATGTCAGTTTAAGAAATGAAAAAATAGAGTGTTTGGCATATCTGCTTTAAAAAAAAAACATTATAGGATGAGCCTGACCAAGCAAAGACACAGAGGATACAGCATCCACCTGGAATGCAGAAGAACCAGGTTCAAAACCCTGAGTTTGCTGGCTTGAGTGAGGACTCACCCAGTAGAGCACAGTGTCACTGGATTGAACGTGGGATCATTAACATGATCCCATGGTCACTGGCTTGAGCCCAAAGGTTGTTGGCTTGAAGCTCAAGATCTCTTGCTTGAGCCCAAGGTCACTGGCTCAGCTGCAGCCCCCCCCCCCCCATCAAGGCACGTATGAGAAAGCAATCAATGAACAACTAAGGTGCCACAACTAGGAGTTGATGCTTCTCATCTCTCTCCCTTCCTGTCTGTCCCTGTCTGTCCCTCTCTCTGCCTCTATCTCTCTCTCACATACACTAAAAAAAAAAACAAAAAAAAAAAAAAAAACACTATAGGAAGCAACAACCAGACAACTTAGATTATATTCAAGAACATTCCTTAAATGAGGAAGTTTGATCCTTTGAAATGGTTTAAAAATGTAAATTGAATATAGATAGAATATAGGATCAAGTCACATGAAATGAGTAAAGACTTTATTTTACCTTTAATGTCTCAAAATTCTACTGGGGTTTTAAATCTACATAATAAAGCTGGAAATATTTGAATGAGCAAAGTAACCTGGAGATAGACTGAGCTATGACAAATTTACAACCAAACTGAAATCATTAGGCTAAAAAACCTTATCTAATGTACCAGCAAAATGTGGTACTAAATTTTATTTCAATAATAATGGATGGATCATATTTGTTTTTTCCAAACACTGCTATTCTGCCCTTCTGGGTTATAAAGTAAGAAGTGCTACTTGGTTGTCCAAAAACACTACAGAACTAAAGGCTTAAATTATTTTAAATCTCACATCATTTATTCAACAATACATCCCAAATACTGTGCAAAGCACTAGTGATCCAGTGGAAACCAAACATATTAGATTCTTGTTTAGTATTTATTTTTGTCACTATTTCCATTAATATTAATAGCTATAATAATAGCCACCTTGAATTGAATGCCTGCTATATTCACAGCACTCTGTGTCAAACTCTCTACATATTATTTCATTTTATTTCTACAACATAATTATAAATAGCATTATTATTCTTGTTTTACAAATGAGAAAGCTGAAGTTCAGAAAACGTCTTCAAGATCAGATAGTTTATAAATGCTAGAGTTAGGGCTCCAGGTCTCATGCTTGTTCTTGAAAGCCATGTTCTTTCCAACGTGCCATGCTATGGATAAGAGACTGAGGAATATAGATGGTTGGCGCTAAGTAGAGGGCTCTAGAAGTTTAACTTGCCTATTAAAAGATGAAATGGACAAGTGATTGGAAAAGCAATAGGAAGAAAAGGAATAAAGGAAAGAAAGTCTATTTTTTCACTCTTCTGTAGTTCTAATTGTTTTTATGGGACCTGACGGTAATACCACTGACTCCAGTTGACAAAATTCATTTCCTTTCAAACATAACAAAGCATTTTTGAGGCTGACAAAGATAGGTCAGACAACTAAAAGCAAAATGGTATGGAGATATAAAATTCAGTGTAAAAGGGTTATATCCTTTGAAAAAATGTTATAAAGTAATTTAGTTGAAAAGATGTGATTTATTATCATTGTTTTTGAGAATGTTAAATATGGCTATATTGTACTGTTAATGCCTTCATAAGTAAATAAGCAATTTCTTATGTCATTGCTTTTAAGATATTATTCAAATGAAGAATTTCAGAATTAAATGTATGGCAGCTTGCATCAATTTTATTCCAACTTGCAGATGAATGAAGATGTAATGCTTTAAAAAGATACTTTTTGAAACAGCAAATGGATTACATTTGAATTGGCTTAACGTTTGAATGATATGCCTCTATGCAGTGAAATGAGTTTGAACCATCGTGGAAACATAGCCGGAGTATGCCCTCACCTCTCTCTCTTGCTGGTGTGGAGGTCCTTTTTCATGCCTTTGTTTCATCCCACATGGACTAGTATGCCCCTTTTGTTGGCCTCCCAGTCCCTGCACGCATAATTAACAGACTTAAGCTGGTACACCTGCTCCCACGGAGACTTTGCCAGGCACAGGACTAGAGAGAGAGCATGCACATGACTAGACCTAGACTAGACCACGTAGGCATTGGTAGAGGGATTCTGAAACAGCAAGGAGGAGCTGATTGCTGTTAGTCTTCTCAGTAGCTTGTGGCAGTCAACTTCCTCTACTGCTGCTTCCCATTCCCACCTCCTCCCCCTATCAAAACCATTGCCAGTGTTAACGGCTTTATGAAAACAAAAACAAAAAACACTCTGAGTTACTACTGTTTCAGCCACTCAGATAAAGAGAACTGTTGACCTTAATTTTGGTCAGTATTGAAACTCCTCTCCTGTTTAAGTGTTAGTTCTCCTTAGTCTATACCAGGGGTCTCAAACTCGCGGCCCGCGGGCCGCATGCGGCCCGCCGAACAATGTTGTACTGATTTTTTTTTGTTTTCAGCTGCAGTGAGAAAAGTGTTGCATAACAGTTGCCTTTTGTAGACCTAGTGCGGCCTGCCAAACGGCTGTGATCTTGCTCTGCGGCCCACATGCTGAGTTGAGTTTGAGACCCCTGGTCTATACAATAGCACATAAACAATGTCAAGAATTTGCTAACCAAAATTGCATTATTTTCACAGACTCATCATTTTCCTGGAATAATTTAAGTAAATGATTTCATTTGAATTAGCTCCAATTAGATGTATCCCTCAACAGTCTGTCTTTATTATGTTTTTATAGGAAACTTTGCTGGTTCTAGTGTTTTCTTTAACTAATCCCTTCCTCTAAATTACAACAATGATATTTTATATGATTTGCTTTGCCATAAATAGAAGAAAAAATAATTTTGAAAAAAATAGCAAAATTTTAAACAATAAATTTTGGTTAAATTCTCTGAGAAGTTCATTTATTATTTTTCCTGGGAGAGATACATTATACCAAGTGGCTCAAACCTAAAGATTAAGCATAAAACTTACGCATTAGGTTTTGTGAATAATTAAAATGTTACATATGAAAATAAATGCTTACACTATCTATAACAATATCCAGCTTTGGCTAAGTAACAAAAAATGTGCATGCAAAAAATAGTAATAATTCAGCAACTTACTTAAATGAGAGGGTGAAAAGCTTACCTTACTAAAGTCAACAGTGCTATTTTCTCTGCTCACATCATTTTTAATTTCAACACAGGCTGGAGCTGACTGTGGAGAAACAACCTGACCTGCTAAAAGAGATTGTTATTATAGAATACAAACAATTACTTACATAATTCTAGACATATTGAGTGAAATATGAATTAAACTAGACTAATATAGGTTTCTTAATGAGCTTATGAGGTAAGCATGAAGAGTCAATATAAATAGATATCTATCAATAAAAATATTCTTATAAGTTACAGATAGAAATGGGAGAATTCAGTCAAGAAAATTTAAATCAATTTTCAGATTAAAACTCTATAATGAAATAGTTATTCCTAATAAAGAAAGATCACCTACAGAAATATTTTAAAATAATCATTGTTTGGAAACATCATTGATTTTTAAATTTCATCCAAAACTAATGATGTATATTTTTGGAAAAACAAGAGA
The DNA here is from genome assembly GCF_036850995.1 of Saccopteryx leptura. NCBI lineage: Eukaryota > Metazoa > Chordata > Mammalia > Chiroptera > Emballonuridae > Saccopteryx > Saccopteryx leptura. Next base: position 47,290,225 of record NC_089509.1, on the reverse strand, counting down.
GACCTCTACTATGATTTAAGCTTAGACTGAAGAATTTAAAATGTATAGTTTTTTTAAAAAGGTATTTATCTAAGGCCCTGGCCGGTTGGCTCAGTGGTAGGGTGTCGGCCTGGCGTGCAGTAGTCCTGGATTCGATTCCTGGCCAGGGCACACAGGAGAAGCGCTCATCTGCTTCTCCAACCCTCCCCCTCTCCTTCCTCTCTGTCTCTCTCTTCCCCTCCCGCAGCCAAGGCTCCATTGTAGCAAAGTTGGCCCGGGCGCTGAGGATGGCTCCATGGCCTTTGCCTCAGGTGCTAGAATGGTTCTGGTTGTGACAGAGCAATGCCCCAGATGGCCAGAGCATCGCTCCCTGGTGGGCATGCCGGGTGGATCCCAGTTGGGCGCATGCGGGAGTCTGTCTGACTGCCTCCCCATTTCCAACTTCAGAAAAATACAAAAAATAAATAAAAAAATAAAAAAGTAAAAAGGTATTTATCTAAAAAGTATATAACATATTTATTTATATTTATAGCTTCTATTGTATCTAAAAAAACTAATGAGAAAAAAATTCTTTGACATTGACTTTTAGAGATTTCTATATATGAGAGGTTCAGTTAGAAGTACCTTTACCTCATACAGTACAAACACTGTGAACATGATTTTATGCTTGTCACTATTCTTTGCATAAGCATAATGATACTGTTTTGCAGAGAAAAGATAAATGGACTTGAATTATATTAGTTTTTCATTAACACTAACCAGCAACTTAATTATTTTATTTTTCCCCAATTATCAGGAAAGTTATGATATTAGCTAAGTGGACAGTAAAGCTGGAATTTGACAATGGCTGACAAACTGTAATTAAATTCTATTATTACTAATTATAAAACATTTTTTTTCAGTTGCAATTTAATCTGTAAATTCCCATGTTTAGCAATTAAATGATAAATATTAACGAGGTTTGCATAATTTCACATGTATTTCTCTTCTTTCTTAACCTCTCCCATCCTTACTTGTTACTTTTGTTGTAAAAAGAGTAGTAATAACCCAACTTTAAAGTCTTGACCATATTTATAATAACTGACTCCAAACTACTCTTCTTATTCTCATCAGTCTTATAAATCAGGAATACACACTCTTGTGTCTGCCTAGTTCTCTCTACCTACCTAAATCCCAACTTTATTCAAAGTTCACCTTTAGTTTCATCTCCAGTTACTGCAGTCTGTACTCATCTGAATATCTCTACAGTACTAGAGCATATACAAATAAAATATTTTTTTTAATTCTCTCCTGAAATCCCACTTACTATTCACTACCTTGAAATTACCAAGTATGATTTAAAATACTAATAATTTACTTTCAAATATTACTAGAATTTTGCTTTGTGCACTATTAAGCCTTTCAGACAAGGGCCATTTATTAATAGATACAACTTTTTGTGTTTTAAAACTATTATAGTGTCCAGAAAGTAGTGAGCTTAAGATTCTTCTAAAACTGAAAGAGTTCTTTGCTTTCACTAAACAAAGTAAAATAATATACTTGATTGAGATTGAGATTTTTAAATGACTTTTTAAAGCAAATTTACCTAAACCATGTACCAAAATTCTGATTATACATCTTCCAATACATATACAGAAACTTTAAACAAATACGACTTAAGCAGCATCAATTTTCATTCTCCCATTTCTAACTGCAATGTGCAGCTATGACCGTGAACTGTTCATTAGCAGCCATTTAATTTATCATTCTCAAAATAATAACTGTAATTTTACAAAACCTTTTACATAATGCATTTGTGCTACTAACAGATGTCTTCAATCACCAGTTTCACATCATTTCTCCATATTTGCATGAGTTATAACATTAGATATATTTAAACCTAAATTTACTGAATGTTCTGTAAAATTGAGTGGTGAAATTCAAGGGATGAAAAAATTAAATAAACATATATCTGCTTTATTCTAATAATTAATTTCATCTGGTATAAAACTACATGAATAAATAATTATTTAATTCAATCCAGGAAAAGAAAAACACAAAAGAGAGTCAATCCAAAGCAAAGTAAGCAGCTTTAAAGAAATTTATGTAATTGTATAAAAAATATGTTATAATTTAAAATTAAAAAAACTGAATAGCTTATATTTTCGTATATATATTTTAAAAGCAGAACACTTCACAAATTACTTTTAGCTCATGTGATATGTTTAAAACATTGACACTTGTATTTTGTCTTGTAAGTATTAATATATTTTGAGACTTACTCTATGATATTCTTGTTATAATATAATAAAAATTTTACAAAAAAATAATCTCATAAAGCTGATAATCAGAAGAGGATTTGAAAACTATATTCTATGGATATTTTAAGTGATATGGATAATGACCTAGTAGAGGGTATTTAAGTAGCAGGATACCTAGTAGATGGTAGCAAATTCTTTGCTAGTTCTGGATTCTAGATATGTATACAAAATGTATGCCAATCCAGGAGATAAGCATAAAAACTATAAGGCTATGAAATAGGAATATAAAGCACAAATTTAGTATTTCATATTTTATCAGTAATAGCTAAATAATAGTAAAAAATATTAGTAGTTAAATATATTTCATCACATCAAAAGTCTTGCAAAGTTTAAAGAGTACTCCAAAAGTTATTTCTCAATATATACATTAATTAGTTAAAATGAAATAATACACATTAAATGTGTATATCTTCAAGGAACTATCTGAAAACTTGGCAGGATACAAAAAAATTCATAGGTAATCTTATTTTAAAATTAAACTGAGAAGTTTGTTTGAGTTATTTGAAAGAAAATACAAGCCTTTAAATAAAGCTTAAAATTTTATTTGCTATCTATTTATCAAACTAAAATCCACACATGAATTACATTCTACTCAACTACCGAAAATCCTATAAATTAAAATAATTTTTATAATTATGTTATGAACTATAACCTTTATCTGTCTAAACCAGTGGTAGTCAACCTGGTCCCTACCACCCACTAGTGGGCATTCCAGCTTTCATGGTGAGCGGTAGTGGAGCAACCAAAGTATAAATAAAAAGATTTAACTATAGTAAGTTGTTTTATAAAGATTTATTTTGCCAAACTTAATGAAAATCCGACATAAAGTACTTGGTAAGTAATTATTATTATATGCTTTAACTTGCTGTAACTTTGCTTTATAAATTTTATAAAGTAAAGTTACTTCCCTACTTTATAAATCACCATTACTGTGGGTGGTTAGAAAATTTTACTACTAACAAAGATACAAAAGTGGGTGGTAGCTATAAAAAGGTTGACTACCCCTGGTCCAAACACTAATTTTTTAGTGTATTTCAATTATCACTGCCTTTCAAAAGAAGGTGATGGGCTTGAATTTCAAAATGACTCTGATGAACTCAAATATTATTACATAAGAAGAATCAGTAAATTTAGGTTTTAATAGAGCATCACTTATTTTTCCAGTGATGTCTAAAACAATAGTTCATAAAATGACAATTTTCAGGTATAGAATTTTACCTTCAAACAGAAGTGAATATGCTTCTAAAAGAATAACAATGATATTATAACAAAGATATTTTCCTCCTAGGACAAAACTGTATGAAGTTGGGATTTAGCACTGACATATATGTGTGGAAACATTATGAATGCTAATTTTTATGATAATTTGTCTAGTCACTATGCCACAATGCCTGGAACATACATGTCTGCCTATTTTTTTACATGATCATCACTTTACACACTGATCACTGCTCATATTAAGATACATGGAGACTTAACTTGGGGGGGGGTAAATATGCAGTACAGTGAACAGAAGATATGAAGTACAATTGTGCACTTGAAATCTGTATAATTTTGTTAACCAGTGTCACCCCAATATATTCAATTAAATATATATTTATATCCTATAAGTCAAGGTCAATGCAATGTTTAATCACATCTGTTATGAGGCATGAAGATGACTATCCAAAAACAATTTAAAAAGACACTTATTAACTCAGTAACCTTAATACATTCAGTGTAAATTATTAAAAAACTGATGAAAAATGGACACCATTAGTAAGAATTAAAAAGAGTTCATGACTATTGAAGTGTAAAGATTTGAAAAACCTAACATCATCCTATATATTTACCATATATGTTTATTTTTCCAAACTTTTAAACTCAAAGAATTTCTCATTTTTAAAATGTTATAAATTTTGGCCCTGGCTGGTTGGCTCAGTGGTAGAGTGTCGGCCTGGCATGTGGACTGTCCCGGGTTCAATTCTCAGTCACAGCACACAGGAGGAGTGCCCATCTGCTTCTCCACCCATTCCTCTATCACTTCTCTCTCTCTCTTTCTTCCCCTCCTGTAGCCATGGCTCAGTTGGAGCAAGCCAGCCATGGGCGCTGAGGATGGCTCCATGGTCTCTGCCTCATGCACTAAGAAGATCTCGGTTGCTGAGCAACAGAACAACACTCTAGATGGGCAGAGCATTGCCCCCAAGTAGGCTTGGTGGGGGAGGGATCCTGGTCAAGGTGCATGCAGGAGTCTGTCTCTCTGCCTCCCCTCCTCTCAATGAATAATAAAAAAAGTTATAGATTATAATATGCTATACATCTTATCAGTTAAAGTGCATATTGTGTAGTATTTATATTAGCATTTGCTTGAAATCATGAATTTGTTTGTTTTTCAGGACCTCCAGATAAGGATCATATATCAGTCAGATAAAAAGTTATTATAGACATGAATTTTTCCAAGGCAAACCATAAAAATGTGGGGCAAGCACAAGAGAGAACTGAGAACAACTCAGGTGACTACTAACTTAAAAATTGAAGCTCTGCCATTCTGCTCACTACTCAATAAATTTTTTCACTGAGTCTATTGTGAAACTGTCAGACATTTCTTTTATGAAGTGGTAGAGAAATAAAGTGAGATTATTTTAAAAGTACTAATTTTACTTTAATTAACATCAATATCATTAAAACATATTATTGAAACACAACAAAATATGTTGTCAAAAAATCTTTCTTTAAGTATTGCATTCACTCATTTAAGTCCTTAGTTATAGTTTTCTTCTTCTTTAAATAAATTATGTACATAAGTATTGTAAAACAGACCATTTAAATATCTATTTGACCAAATTCAAATCAATAGAAGAATAATATATCAGTGAAGTATAACAATTGCTACTGTTTAATGTACTGAAAATCATGTGCAATAGAAGGAAACTGTGATGAAGACATGGAGGTACATTACTATTAACCTAAAGACCAAACTGGTTTACACTACCTCAGAAACCTTCAACGCATTTAGAGTACCCAAAGGGTAGGAGATGAGGGAGGTACAGAGATGAGATGAGCCTGTTAGAGACAGACACAAGACAGAGCAAAATAAAGAAATATAAAGATGAATGACAAAGTTACATACATGTGTAACAATACATTAATTTATGGGAATAGAAAACATGAAAGAAAAGCTACTTAGAAAATGTTGATCAGTGAGCTACACTTCAAAAACATAAAGTGTATGCACATAATTAAACCTGTAAAAAATCATTATGCCTGAAAATAATTAATAATTTATAATGTAATAAGAAATAACAAGTTTAAACACATCATATTAGAAAATTTTCGCTGTTAAAATCTAGTCTTGACATTCCAAAACTCAGCAGCAACAATAAATACAGCCTGTGAACAGATCCTTCAATTGTGTCAACAGTGTAATCTTGATTTTTTGGAACAATGGAAAATACTTCTATTGTGCAATGTTCAATTCTGTCATTTAAATAAAATTTTCACTGTGTTTTCCTTCAAGTCATTCTAAGAATTCTTATTCTAGCTTTTTTTTCAAAGGTAGAACATTATGAAAGTTAATTTTTAAACTCTTGGTATTTTACTTAGGAGACCACAGCATTTAAAAAATAAGAAAGCACATAAAGATCTAAATACATTAAAAACATTGTGCTTCTGAAAATAAAAGTCCAACATTTGTAAAAGTAGCGATTACAAAGCAATAAAACTGATTTTTCAACACGATAAATAAAAATCATTCACAATACGTATGCGTATATTATTTTAAGGGCTGGAATCTATGCAGCTTGAAGAGCCAACACATTTCTAAATGTTCTCCAGTAACCTATGTTTCTGAAAGTAAATCAGAGGTCTTCTGCTCTGTAACTCCTTTTGAGATCTTAACTAAAAGATACTACTGAAAAATATTCAGAATAGGAAGAAGAAAAAATATCTGAAGGAAAAGAATTAGAGTTAGAATTATTAGCAAATGACACAGTGGAATGAAGATATCCTACACCTAAGGAAACTAAGAGTCCTAAGTTATTTTTTAATATAAACTTTATCACTAGGGTAATACTATTTTATAAAAATCTGTAATCTAAATGTCTCAAATCATAATTGAATGCATGACCTAAGTGGTAAATACAAATACTAATATATTTTTTCTAAATCATTTAACACAAAAGTCTCATTTTTATTTTTAGAAAGTCCATCTAGTTTGAAGGAATTATTTGAATAGCCTTGATATATTTACTTTGAGTCTTTTTTCCACTCATATCCTTTTTGGGGTTCTGATGTTAAAGAGGATACTATTTTTCTATTATTTTTTGCTGTTGTTTTGTCAAATGTAACTGTTACTTTTATTGAAACATTAGAATCAGACATTTCATTCTCACAGTTTTGATGCTTAATGAAAAGTGAAAGTTAAACACAGCATGGTGGCATTAAAAATGCATGGTGAACCCATAGCATCCTGCATCTTAGCACTGCAGAGAACGTGCAGAACACAATTACACAAAAAAGTGAAATTAGTGTAGTATTTGGAGATAAGTTTTAGTAAGTTATCACAAATCACTAAAAAATTTATGAAAAAAATATTTCAGACTTGGGGAACAGAGGAACAAGGAAATCACTATCTTACAAATATATAAAAGCTATACTGTGGACGATTTGTATTTGAAATTCAGATTAATTTATCTGAATGTTTAACCCTTGAGATTACTACCAAGGTAGCATGTTAAAGGAACAAGTCAATCAAGAAATTAGCATTCTTATTCTATATCATCCTTTTAAATTTCTTTACATAGCATTAACAAATTTTTTGAGGGAATTTTAAATGTTTTGTTTCTAAAAAAAAAAAAGTATATTAAAGCAGAGAGGACTTATTTGTATCCATGCTTAGGAAGAAAAAATGTTTTCTGTTTTCAGGGTTCTAGAAAACCCTTACTCTAATCCTTAGTCTGTAATCTTAAATGAAAAGTCCATTTTTTTTACATGAAATATTCTACTGAAGAGATATTTTTATAATAAGAAGAATATTGTTATTCCCTTTTGTACATTTTGAAATCCTTTTGCATCTCTCTGTACTACTGCGCAAAAAATATTAAATCTGCATATTTTGAAACAAAATCTCAAATCTATGTTCATGGCTATGAATTTCGATATGTTTGTTTGTCTAGAGTTTGTCAGTTTTTAGAGTTCATAAGCAGATTGAGAACCTTAGTAATAACGGTCTTTCACGCTTTTTTCACTTCTGGATAGATTTATTTCTAAATTGGTGAGGTCTATACATATTTTCAGAATTCTCAATACACATAATTATGCAAAGTGTGTGAGGAAGCAAAACAGAGTCATAGGAGGTGTTATAAGCCTAGGCTTACAAAACTACTTCTGACAGCATAGTATATACAACAATACTTAATTGGATGTATGAATCTTATTAGAAATGTTTCCAAGTTTTTATTACCCTAACGTATGCCTCAAAGGGATCTGTATATGTTCAGATAAAGGCTGATTGTACAGATGGTAACAGAATCACTTCAGAATTACTCATTTTCTAGTTTTCAAAAAAACTAAGCAGTTGTCTGAGCAAGACAAAAATCAGGCTCTCAGAAAACTTTATATTTATATGGAGCTGTATGTGGACTTGTGTTTCAAGGCTACAATTCTATCATACCTTCCTGTGTTTAACAGAAGTTAAAAGCAGTAACAAGTAGTGTGTCCAGGTGTACATATTACAATCAAGATTCATCTAGTAAATTTAGCACCCTCTTTCCTCCCAGAACTTAATGCAATAAAATTATTTTATATCAAACATGATCCCCTGTAAAATTTGAGATATAAATTATTGCTAGTTTATAGCCCAAGATCCTTATATCTTTAAATAAATGCATATTATTCTTATAGATATATGTTATATTGTCTGCTTTCCAGTAAAAGTAATAAAACAAAGACAGACATTTGTTATTTTTTTAATGTGTTTGCATTCACCGAGAGTTAAATCATGGGAAATATTTTAATGAGGACTTTGGAATCATAGTCAAAATTAGTAAACCATCCAAGTCTGTTTTCTTAATATCATCAGGCCAAATAAATACTAATACCTCAAGTATAATAAAAGTACTACATTTATATTATCTCAAAATATAAGAGCTTCATTTTGTCATTTTTATGTATATCATATTTCAAAGCAAATTATGATTTAGAGTATGAATATATTTTAAATATATGAGGTGATCTGAAACAAGTTATAAATTTAAAAATGTTCAGTAGAATTTACATATACAGATTGGTATAAACCATAAAGTGCTCATAACACTTTTATTGAACTTAATACATGTACTACTACAGTCTCTTCTATATAACAATGACATTCAGTCATTGAAGGGTCTAAAAAAATCTAATGAGTATTTCAAAACTATTTTGCCATTAGGAACTGATTCTGTGTTCTGAGCTATTAGTGCCATTTTCATTGATGTATTAAATCATTTAGTCTACTTATCTGTACAGTACATTTGATTTAATAGTATGAAAGGATAAAAATTTCTTTATAAAGCAAAGTATGAGGAAAATTCATTTGCATGCATTTGCATTGAAGGCATCTCTGAAGCTTGAAAATAGAGTGAAAGTACATAAGCTGACATACATTAGTCCATTTGTGGAAATCAGAGCCTTTCTAGTAAAGCATTTGAAATTTTCATTAATATTTATCTTTTAAATCTAGAAACATTTATAGCCGATGGAAGTTTAATGAATTAATATTATCCTTATGGTAACTTCATTTTCCTTCACAAGACTAATGGAAAGAATAGACAATTAACAAGACATTCTTAATTGACTTCCTTAATGTAAATGATGAAAGGCCAAATGGATGCAAGGAGGAACAAAATACATGGGAAGGATAAAACAGTCTGAAATACAAATCATAAGGAATAAGTCATGATTGCTAGAAAACAATGGTTGGTGTGTTCTGTGTTAGTGTGTGAAGCCAGTGAGGGCGGTAGCTCTATGGACGTTGAAGATGCAGCACTGCCAACAGCAATGAGCCCATGAACTGGAAATCAGGCTTAATATATGTAGAGCCACATGCAATGCACTAGCTGGTCTTTGCCATCGTATTCTCTAATGAAATTTGTTGACTACAAGCAACATGAAACCAGCATCTTTTTTTCCACAAACACTAAAAAATTATCATATTCATTTTAAAACACCATAAGTCAAAGCATTGCATTCCATTCTCAAATTATGACACGAAGACTAGGACCTTGTTTGGGATGCAACTGATACACAGTTTGTTTGATAAATCTATAGCCTTTTATTAGATGAAATTTTCCCTTGTATTCTTTCATGAGCCTTTCAGGAAACCTAAATTCTTGTTAAAATTTCTGTAATCTGATGCTTGATAATAAAACTCTCTATGTATAATATATAAAGAAACAACATTACAACAACAATCTGAGTTTCAATGAGTTATTTTCAAATAAAATATATTTTAAAGGAGTTAGAAGCACTTTGAAATTTCAGATACCTATAATAAACATAAGAGTACAAAAAAGAAACATTTACCATTTTTATCCATGGAATTTGGTTCTGATTGTTTCTTGCCAATATCCGCAAAGGAACGGACAATGGGAATTCTATTTGTGAGTTTTTTCTGATTCTGGTGGTGATGCTGTTTCATCAATGCCTCATGGACCCTGTGGCGCACATCCTCGTTGAGCTGACCTGAGCTCACCTGTTGGTCAAGGACCATATCTGAAGAGGGAAGGCAGGAAGATTAGCACAGCTTTTCCTGTAGGGTGCCAACTACGAAGTTTAAATATCCATACACTAGATATTATTAGTCATCTTAAAATAAGAATAAAGTCTTTAAAAATCTTTTAGAGGTTTGTCTTGGTAGAAATTTTGCACAAGAAAGTCTTGGAAAAATTGGTATTTTAAACCATTCAATTTTAAATATGTCATGTTCTTATAGTTATATTTCAAATAGACATAGTTGTATTGAGAAAAAATGTGCTTCATACTTGTATTTTAATATGGTTTTTCTCCTTTTTTTAGTAGAGAACAAGTTCCTTCTTTAAGTGAACAAAAGTCTATCTCTAAAAATCTCATACAAGAAGGCTTAGGCAACTATCTAGTTAGTTGAATTTAAAGAGTAAACAATTCTTCTACATTGATATAAAGTCAGTTTTCTTGAACCTTCCTTGAAAATGTGTTTATATTCAAAAGATCCTCTATATCCATAAAACAAAATATAAAAGGTGAGATTGAATAAGATTAAGCAGATTAATATTTACCATATGAAATGTCAGAAATGCCTGTAAAATAAGTAAATAAATAAAGGCATTTTAAGTGTCTTGGTAATACAAAGATCATCTCAATAAACTTTAGTATAATTAATCTGCTTATGGATTATCAAATATTAACTCTATTTGATTTCTTTGAGACACTAACTCCTTATGTGAAGTAAGCAGAGCACAATGAATTACCTTTCACTGCCCCACTGAATACACTAGAGATTTGAAAATTAGCAGAATTCTCCCTTGTAAGAAATGTTTTCCTTCAACGTGAAAGGGAAATGGGCAGGGAAACAGACTTGGGTCACTGTACCACAGTGGCCTTGTAAAGCTGAGTAATCTCGGTGTACTTATTTGTAAGATGGGGATAATATCTATCTCATATGCTGTTGCCAGGACTAAGGACATAAGGCACATAATTCACTCACTGATTGGAATGTTGAGACCCTCAATAAATATTCCCAGCACAAGACTTTCTTTGCAATTTCCATCAAGCAGGTTATGGTTTTAATACATCCAGCTGTATTTTATAATATTATATCGAGGGAAGCAAGGTTGGGTTTTTCAGTAACAGAAACCCCATATCAAACTAAAACAATGAATTTCATTGGCTTACAAAACAGAAAGATTTTTTTATAAATTTTTATTATTGTTAATGGGATGACATTAATAAATCAGGGTACATATATTCAAAGAAAACATGTCTAGGTTATCTTGTCATTAAATTATGTTGCATACCCCTCGCCCATAGTCAGATTGTCCTCCGTCACCCTCTATCTAGTTCTCTGTGCCCCTTCCCCTCCCCCTAACTCTCTCCCTCCCTCCCTCCTATGTCCTCCCTCCCCCCACCCCTGGTAACCACCACACTCTTGTCCATGTCTCTTAGTCTCATTTTTATGTTCCACCAATGTATGGAATCATGTAGTTCTTGTTTTTTTCTGATTTACTTATTTCACTTCGTATAATGTTATCAAGATCCCACCATTTTGCTGTAAATGATCTGATGTCATCATTTCTTATGGCTGAGTAGTATTCCATAGTGTATATGTGCCACATCTTCTTTATCCAGTCTTCTACTGAAGGGCTTTTTGGTTGTTTCCATGTCTTGGCCACTGTGAACAGTGCTGCAATGAACATGGGGCTACATGTGTCTTTACATATCAATGTTTCTGAGGTTTTGGGGTATATACCCAGTAGAGGGATTGCTGGGTCATAAGGTAGTTCAATTTGCAGTTTTTTGAGGAACCACCATACTTTCCTCCATAATGGTTGTACTACTTTACAGTCCCACCAACAGTGGATGAGAGTTCTCTTTTCTCCGCAGCCTCTCCAACATTTGCTATTACCCGTCTTGTTGATAATAGCTAATGTAACAGAGGTGAGGTGGTATCTCATTGTAGTTTTGATTTGCATTTCTCTAATAACTAATGAAGCTGAGCATCTTTTCATATATCTGTTGGCCATTTGTATTTCTTCCTGGGAGAAGTGTCTGTTCATGTCCTCTTCCCATTTTTTTATTGGATTGTTTGTTTGTTTGTTGTTGAGTTTTATGAGTTCTTTGTAAATTTTGGATATTAGGCCCTTATCTGAGCTGACAAAACAGAAAGATTAAAGTTAGGCTTGATTTAATTCCATTTCTCAGTGATTTTGTCAGTATTTCCCTTCTCTAGGTGTGAGCTTTAACCTCAGGCTGATTTTCCTTATTGTCAGAAGGTAACTCCCAGAAACAACAAGGATTAGATACAAATATCTATATTGTATCCACAGATTTCTTGCCTTTTTGTGAGTTCCTCTCAAAAAGATAAGTTATTTTTTTCCCTTCCCCAGGAAAAATTCTCTTATGTCAATTGACACAGCCCTGCCTATGCTGAGCCAATCACTGTAGAAGTGATGGGCCCTTCACGATTGGCTTAAACTAATCAAGAACTGCCTTGCACTCTAGAGTCAGCTCTCTAAACCAGAGGCAAACTTTTTCCATAATAGGCTAAGAAATAAATATTTTGGGGGTATGGGTCATAAAATCTTTATAATAACTGAGTTACTCAGCTCTGTCTTTATTGCACAAAAGTAGTCAAAGACAACATGTACACACATAAGCATGTTTGTTTCAATAAAACTTTGTTACAGACATGGGAATTTGAATTTCATATAATTTTTATGTCACAAAATATTAATCTTCTAGCTACAATTTTTAAATGCTGTAAAATATAATAACCATTCTTGGCTCATAAGCCTGACAAATTCAGGCAGTGAGCCATATTTACACATAGAGTATAATTTGCCAAACTTTGTTCTATCGCTTTGCTGTTTAAAATGGAAAAAGGTAGGATGTGTGTTTGGAAATCATCTGTAATGTAATGTTCACTATAATTACCTCCAAGACCCTTCCAATTATGAAAATGAATGACAGTATAGAATAATTAATCTTTATCTTAGTTCTTTGAAGATCAGACATTATAATACTCCTGGAACAATTTGAAATACAAGAAAGGATACATTTTCAACATACGTGATTTTACACTGAAACCTTACTAAGACTGAAAAGTGTATATAAAATCTATATTATATATATAAAAAATCTATATTATATACTTCATATTGGGAGTTGTAAATTAGGTTATTACAACATCAAAGTTATACCATCGTAAGTTAGTTTCATCTATAAGCTGTGATGTGTACCCTCAGTTTAATATTTTAATCAGAATCAAAATGAATAATATAATAAACCATGCACAGAGTTATGGCATTTAATTCCTACTAAAACACTGTCTTTCCAGGCTTGAGCACTACACAAACCTGTAAGTCACTGGCTTCACAGTTTTTCAGAGATAAGGTCTTTATTTGAAAGAGTTATATAAGAGAAAGCAAATAGTAAAAAAAAACTCATCTGCTTATCAGTCACAAAAACACACAGCAAATTCCTCTGAGTTATAATTATATCAAACGATATCTTAATGAACTGAAAGAGTTAATCACCTTGCTTAAAAATATGCTATACTGAGGTGATGCTTAAGTACCAAAGGGAGTCTGATTCACTAATTACTTAAATTGTTCCCTGCACCACTTTAATCTATGCTAGTATTAACCTTGAAAAGAAGTAAAAGATAATGGACCATAATGGTTTTGGGCCCAGAGTCACGTCCTACAATCTCAGTAGGTTATGATGCCTGAATAATATAGGCTACCCTGCCACAGCACAATGCCAGGATCTGGATGATAAGCTAAAAAGCAAGAAGAGAAAATATAAATAGGTCGTGCTCTTCCAGCACTAAAACTGGCTCTGGGAAAACTAGTAGCATTTGTGTAAAAACACCTAAGAAAATTTTAAAAACAAATTTTCTTATCTTAATTATATTTTTGACTTAAACTATAATCTTATATTCTTTTTTTAAATTTTATTTAGATAATTATATTTAACGAGGTGACATTGATCACTTATAGTACATTGATTCAGAGAAAACATCTCCAGATCATTTTGACATTTAATTATGTTGTATACCCATCACCCAAAATCAAATTGTCCTCCATCACCTCTTATTTGTTTTCTGTTATGCCCCTCCTCTCTCCCCATCCCTTCTCCATCCTCCCATCCTGTCACCCTCTCCCACCCCACCCTTCCCCTCACCCTGGTAACCACCACACTGTTGTCCATGTCCATGAGTCTCAATTTTGTGTCCCACCTATGTATGGAATCATACAGTTCTTAGTTTTTCTAATTTACTTATTTCACTCAGTATAATGTTATCAAGGTCCATCCATATTGTCGTAAACCAGTGGTAGTCAACCTGGTCCCTACTGTCCACTAGTGGGCGTTCCAGCTTTCATGGTGGGCAGTAGCAGAGCAACCAAAGTATAAATAAAAAGATAGATTTAACTATAATAAGTTGTTTTATAAAGATTTATTCTGCCAAATTTAGCGAAAATCTGACATAAAGCACTTGGTAAGTAATTATTATTATATGCTTTAACTTGCTGTAACTCTGCTTTATAAATTTTATAAAGTAAAGTTACTTTCCTACCTTATAAATCACCATTACTGTGGAACCGATGAGCAGTTAGAAAATTTTACTACTAACAGAGATACAAAAGTGGGCGGTAAGTATAAAAAGGTTGACTACCCCTGTCGTAAATGATCCTATGTCATCATTTCTTATGGCTGAGTAGTATTCCATAGTGTATATGTGCCACATCTTCTTTATCCAGTCATCTATTGAAGGGCTTTTTGGTTGTTTCCATGTCTTGGCCACTGTGAACAATGCTGCAATGAACATGGGGCTGAATGTGTCTTTACGTTAACAATGTTTTTGAGTTTTGGGGGTATATACCCAGTAGAGGAATTGTTTGGTCATATGGTAGCTCTATTCTTAATTTTTTTGAGGAACCACCATAATTTCCTCTATTATAATAGTTGTACTACTTTACATTCTCACCAACAGTGAATGAGGTTTCCTTTTTCTCCACAGCTCCTCCAACACTTGTCATTAGCTGTTTTGTTGATAATAGCTAATCTAACAGTTGTGAAAGTGGTATCTAATTGTAGTTTTGATTTGCATTTCTCTAATAGCTAGTGAAGATGAGTATCTTTTCATATATCTATTGGCCATTTGTATTTCTTCCTGGGAGAAGTGTCTGTTCATTTCTTCTTCCCATTTTTTTTATCAGATTGTTTACTTGTTTGTTGTTGAGTTTTGTGAGTTCTTTGTATATTTTGGATACAGTATTAGGCCTTTATCTGTGCTGTTGTTTGAAAATATCATCTCCCATTTAGTTGGCTGTTTGTTTTGTTGTCAGTTTCTTTTACTGTGCAAAAGCTTCTTAGTCTGATGTGGTCCCATACATTTGTCTTTGCCTTCACTTCCCTTGCCTTTGGAGTCAAATTCATAAATTGTTCTTTATGGCTAAGGTCCATGAGTTTAGTACCTATGTCTTCTTCTACGTACTTTATTGTTTCAGGTCTTATATTTAGGTTTGATCCATTTTGAATTAATTTTGGTACAAGGGGACAAACTGTAGTCGAGTTTCATTCTTTTGCATGTGGCTTTCCAGTTTCCCCAGCACCACTTATTTAAGAGGCTTTCTTTTCTCCATTGTGTGTTTTTGGCTCCTTTATCAAAGATGATTTGACCATATACATGTGGTTTTATTTCTGGGCTCTTGATTCCGTTCCATTGGTCTGAGTGTCTATTTTTCTGCCAATACCATGCTGTTTTGATTATTGTGGCTCTATAATATAATTTGAAATCAGGTATTGCAATGCCTCCAGTTTCATTTTTATCCCTTAGGATCATTTTGGTTATTCAGGGTTTTTTATAGTTCCATATAAAACTGATGATTTTTGTTCCATTTCTTTAAAAAATGTCATTGGAATTTTTATGGGAATTACATTAAATTTGTATATTACTTTGGGTAATATGGTCATTTTGACTATATTTATTCTTCCTATCCAAGAACAAGGAATATTTTTCCATTTCATTGTATCTTTTTCGATTTCCCTTAACAATGCTTTGTAGTTTTCATTATATAGGTCCTTTACATTCTTTGTTGTGTTTATTCCTAGGAATTTTTTGTTGTTGTTGTTGCAACCTTAAAAGGGATTATTTTTTAGTTCATTTTCTGATGTTTCATTGTTGGCATATAGGAAGGCAATAGACTTCTGTATATTAATTTTGTATCCTGTGACCATACTGTATTGGTTTATTGTTTCTAATAGTCTTTTTGTGGAGTTTTTGGGGTTTTCGAAGTACAGGATCATATCATCTGCAAAAAGTGAAACCTTTACTCCTTCTTTCCCAATATGAATGCCTTTTATTTCTTTCTCCTATAGATTGCTTTGGCTAGAACTTCTAGCACTATGTTGAGTAAGAGTGGAGAGAGTGAGCAACCTTGTCTTGTTCCTGATTTTAGAGGAAAAGTCTACAGTTTTTTGCCATTTAATATGATATTAACTGATGGTTAGTCATAAATGGCCTTTATTATGTTGAGATATTTTCTTCTATACCCATTTTGTTGAGTGTTTTAAACGTAAAATAATGTTGTATTTTATCAAATGCCTTTTCTGCATCTGTTGATAGGATCATATGTTATTTGTTTTTTGTTTTGTTGATATGGTGTATTATGTTCATTTTTTTACATATATTGAACCATTCTTGTGATTTGGGGATGAATCCCACTTGGTCATGATGAATTATTTTTTTAATGTGTTGTTGTATTCAATTTGGTAGTATTTTGTTTAGGATTTTAGCATCTGTATTCATTAGAGATATTTGTCTGTAGTTTTCTTTTTCTGTGTTGTTCTTGCCAGGTTTTAGTATGAGGGTTATGTTGCCTTCATAAAATGTGTTTGGAAGTATTGTTTCTTCTTCAATTTTTTGGAAGAATTTGAGTAGAATAGGCACCAAGTCTTCTTTGAATATTTGATAGAATTTACTAGTACAGCCGTCTGGCCCTGAACTTTTATTTTTTGCGAGGTTTTTGATAGTTGTTTCTATTTTCTCCCAGCGATGGGTCTGTTTAGGCTATCTACTCCTTCATCACTCAGTCTAGGAAGATTGTATTGTTCTAGAAACTTATCCATTTCTTCTAGATTGTTAAATTTTGTGGCACATAGTTTTTCATAGTATTTTACTATAATTCTTTGTATATCTGTGATATCTGTGGTGATTTCTTCTTTTTCATTTTGGATTTTGTTTATATGAGTCCTTTCTCTTTTTTCCTTATTGAGTTTTGCCATGGGTTTGTCAATTTTGTTGATCTTTTCAAAGAACATGCTCCTTATTTTATTAATTTTTTCTGTAGTTTTTCTGTTCTTTATTTCATTTATTTCTGCTCTGATTTTTATTATTTCCTTTCTTCTACTGGTTTTAGGTTGCCTTTGTTCTTCTTCTTCTAGTTCCTTAAGATGTGATGTTAAGTTGTTTACTTGGGTACTCTCTTATTTGTTCATATAAGCCTATAGTGATATGAACTTCCCTTTTATTATTGCTTTTGCTGCATCCCAGAGATTCTGATATTTGGTATTGTCATTTTCACTTGTCTGTATGTATTTTTTTGATCTCTACTTTTATTTCTTCTTTGACCCACTCATTTTTTAGAAGTATGTTTTTTAATTTCCACATTTCTGTGAGTTTGTTTACTTCTTTTTTGCAGTTGAATTCTTGTTTCAAAGCTTTATGGTCAGAGACTATGCTTGGTATAATTTCAATCTTTCTGAATTTGTTGAAGTTAGTTTTGTGGCCCAACATATGGTCAATTCTTGAAGTTGTTCCATGTACACTGGAGAAAAATTTACATTTTTCTGACATTTTGGGATGAAATGCCCTGTAGATGTATATCATATCCAATTGTTCCAATGTTTTGTTTAAGGCCCATATTTCTTTATTGATTTTCAGTTTGAATAAATGATCTAGAGCTGTCAGCGGTGTATCGAGGTCTCCAAGTATGATTGTATTTTTGTTGGTTTTTATTTTTAGATCAGTAAATAGATGTCTTATATACTTTGTGCTCCTTGGCTTGGTGCATATATGTTAAGAAGTGTTATGTCTTCTTCTTTTTTTTTTTTTTTTGTATTTTTCTGAAGTTGGAAACGGGGAGGCAGTCAGACAGACTCCCGCATGTGCCCAACCAGGATCCACCCGGCATGCCCACCAGGGGGCGATGCTCTGCCCATCTGGGCATTGCTCTGTTGCAA
Source organism: Saccopteryx leptura (assembly GCF_036850995.1). Lineage (NCBI taxonomy): Eukaryota > Metazoa > Chordata > Mammalia > Chiroptera > Emballonuridae > Saccopteryx > Saccopteryx leptura. The sequence continues at coordinate 47,271,989 of NC_089509.1, read as the reverse complement.
CCAGAGCCATTCTAGCACCTGAGGCAGAGGCCATAGAGCCATCCTCAGCGCCCGGGCCAACTTTGCTCCAATGGAGCCTCGGCTGTGGGAGGGGAAGAGAGAGACAGAGAGGAACGAGAGGGGGAGAGGTGGAGAAGCAGATGGGCACTTCTCCTGTGTGCCCTGGCCGGGAATCGAACCCGGGACTCCTGCACCCCAGGCCGACACTCTACCACTGAGCCAACCGGCCAGGGCCTGTTATGTCTTCTTGATTCAATGTCCTCTTTATCATTATGAAATGACCATCTTTGTCTCTGATTACCTTTGCTGTCTTGTAGTCAGCATTGTTAGATATGAGTATAGCTACACCTGCTTTTCTTTGGATGCTATTTGCTTGGAGAATTGTTTTCTAACCTTTCACTTTAAATTTGTTTTTATCCTTGTAGCTTAGATGTGTTCTTGAAGGCAACATACAGTTGGATTTTCTTTTTTGATCTACTCTGCTACTCTCTGTCTTTTTATTTTTATTTTTTTATTTTTTTCTCTCCTCTCTGTCTTTTTATTGGTGAGTTCAATCCATTTACATTTAATATAATTATTGACACTTGAGGGTTTCCTATTGCCATTTTATATATTGCTTTCTGGTAGCTCTGTATCTTGTTTTGTTCATCTCTTTTGCTTTTCTGTCATTTATTTTTGTTTGGTTGTATTCCATACTTCTTTCCTCTGTTTCTTCTTTTTATAAGCCATGTGTTTTTGTAGTGGTTTTTTCAAGGGGGGTTACCATTAGGTAATAAAAAGGATATATATTGTATTGATTGTAGTACATTATCTCATTAGTGCTCTGCACTCCATCCTCCTTTGCTACTGTTAATCTCTGTCCTCTCTCCTTATTTGCTTTTCTTGTCACAGATTAATCTTATTTTTATTGTGTTCTTGTTGGAGCTTTTACTTGTAATTTTGTTTTGTTTTGTTCTTTGGAGCTGATCAAATAACCCCCTTTAGTATTTCCTGAAGTGGGGGTTTTCTGGTGATAAATTCCTTCATCTTTTCTATATCTGTGAATGTTTTTATTTCCCCTTTGTATTTGAAGGATAGCTTTGATGGGTATAGTATTCTTGGCTGGAAGTTCCTCTCTTTCAGTACTTTAAATATTGGGATCCACTCTCTTCTGGCTTATAGAGTTTCTGCTGAGAAATCTGATGATAGCCTAATGGGCCTTCCTTTGTATGTTGTATTCTTCTTTTCCCTGGCTGCCTTGAGGATTTTTTCTTTGTCATTGGTTTGTTATCATTTCATTACAATGTGCCTTGGAGTAGGTTTTTTGGTTTAAAGTAACTTGGTGTTCTGTTTGCTTCGTGGATTCGAGGCTCTAATTCTTCCCACAGGCTTGGGAAGTTCTCATCTATTATTTGCTTGAGTATGTTCTCCATTCCATTTTTTGTCTCTTCTCCTTCTGATATACCCATTATCTTTATGTTGCTCTTTCTGATGTAGTCAGGCAATTCCTGTAGGACTTTCTCATTTTATTTTAATTCATGAGTCTCTCCCCTCTTCTCTCTGTAGTGTCCCTAGTTGCCTGTCTTCTATGTCACTAATCCTCTCCTCTGTCTGGCCTGTTTTACTAGCTAAGCTTGTTATCTCGTTTTTCAGTTCATATATTGAATTTTTCAACTCTGTTTGATTCCTTTTTATAGTTTCAACTTTCTTGGTGATGTATTCTTTTTGTTCATTGAATTGTTTTTTGAGCTCTAAATTGCCTTTCTGTGCTTTCTTTTATTTCCCTGAGAAATTTTAAAACTTCAATTTTTAATTCTCTGTCATTTAACTCCAAGGTTTCCAAGCAATTAAAATTTTTTTTAGAGATTTTTCATTATCTATCTGAGATACATCTCTGTCTTTTTTATTGATGGTATTTTATTTCCATTTCCTTAATAGCATTTGAGAGTGGTATTATTAATAACACTTAAGAGATAATTTAAAAATAATAAGATAAAAATTGAAAAGATACAGTGAAAAAGTGAAAATTCCATTATGATAAGTGGAACAAAAACTACAGAGAACAAGTAGCCAGAACTGAGGGAAAATGACAAAGAGATAAATAACAAAGTCAAAAACATGCAAAATGCCATAAAGATATATATGAATCCAAAATAAAATAATTTGTTGATAAATGATAATCAAATGAGAGAAAAAGAAAAAGAACAAAAAGAGAAAAGAAGAAGAAAAAAGTTAAAAAACAAGAATGAAAAATGTAACAACTATGGTTAATGAAGTTCAAAAGGAAAAGGAAAGAATAAAATGGAAAGAAGATAAAATGACCAAAGTGGAGAAAAAAAGAAAAAAGAAGAAAGAAAAAGAAGTTATAAAAAATGTGTTTTTTTCCTGGTTTTGAGAGGTAGCTGCTTCTTTTTTTCTTTTTCTTTTTCTTTTTTTTTTTTTTTTTTGGCAAGTGGCGCTGTACTACAGGTTTTGCCTCTGTGGGGCTCTTGAGCAAAGATTTGCTGTTGTGTTGCTATGGCAATGACATAGGCTGGACCTCAGTCCCATTGGTAGTTGGAGCTTGTTAGGGTTTGCAGACTCCCACAATGGGAAACTCAGCTAGTTTTCCAGGTTCCTCTCCCCATGTCTCTCCCTCCTGAGCTAGCAGCCTAGGGACTTAGCTGTGATGCTGCCCCAGCCACTGTCTGCAGAGCAAGAGGCTTTAAGAGCTGCCAAGTCCTTCCTCCAGCACCGCTCAAAGCACAGTTCTGGGTAAGACTGTGACTACCAGAGCTGCCAGCAAAAGCAGCCAGGGCTGGGAGCCAATTGCAGGTCTAGTGCCTTACTAAGAGCTGGTGGACAGTTCTAGCATGTCTCAGCGTGACTCAGGTTAAGAGCCAATTACAAATCAGGCTGCTTTCTAAGGGTCCCCAGGCATGTCTTGTACGTCTTAGCTCTCTGCAGGTCTAATCTCCACAGGTTTTTCTCCCTTGTGCCCTGTTTGGTAGCCCACAGCAAGCTGCATACATGCCCAGCCCCCAGGACTTCTGCAGTGCACATAGAGGTCTGCTCCTGCCCATTCAGGCACACAATGTCTGTGATCTCAGTCAGTGCTGGGAATGCAGAAAAGCTCTTTGAGACTGTATCAGCTCACAGAGGCGCCCCTCCTGGAGAGGTCCAGGCCTAGGGATCCTGTCCCTATTGCACTTCCCATGCCATTGATCAGGGAGCCAGGATCACACAGAAACTATGGCCCACACAGAAGTCCACCGCTGACAATCTTGGGCCTAGCCCTTCTGCGCGTGAGCACGTGCACCCTCACCAGAGGCACTAGGTGGAGCCACTCGAACACTGCCCGCAATTGCTGACCAGGAGCGCACAAAGCCCAAAGCCACTCCAGCACCAGCCTCTGCTGTCAACCCTCTCGGCAACCTCTGTTGGTGCCTGCTGTCCACGTTAGCCCTGTGTCCACAATCTCAGGTCGAGCCAGCATACTCTCTCTTTTGCTTGATCATCCACCCTATTCCAGCTTCTTCCCTCTGCCCCAGATCCTCTGTTTCTCTTGGTTCCAGATGAATGTGGCCCTTCCTCAGATCAGTGAGGAAAGTGGAATATTCCATTTTTCATCTTATTTCCTTCAGAGTGGATTTTATATTCAGCCATCTTTTGTTCAATCATACCTTTTTCTGGTGTGTGTATATTTCAGATGCTCCTGAGATTGTTTCTCTGTCTTTAGTTGTTGAATTTGTTGAAATTTTAGGGGGAGATATCGGGCGCACCCCTCACGGCACCATTGCTCTGATGTCACTCCTAATCTTATTTTCTAATTGTAATATTTTACATCCAATACTATTTTGTATTAGTTTCAGGTATAAAGCTTAGTGGTTAGATAATTATATACTGTACAAAGTGGTTCCCCAATATTTCTAGTACCCACCTGACACCATACACATTTATTACAATATTATTGACTATATTCTCCATGTTGTACTTTACAGCCCTACTTGTAACTACTAATCTATACTTCTCAATCCCTTCACATTTTCCACCTGGTCCCCTCTGGCAACCACCAGTCTGTTCCCTGTACCTAGTGGTCATTTCTGTTTTGTTTGTTTATTTATATTGCTTTTTATATTTCACATATAAATAAAATCATGTGGTATTTGTCTTTCTCTGACTGATTTATTTCACTTAGCATAATACCCTTTAGGTCCAATCAGGCAATTATTTTATTATAATCAATCCCTTTGACTACTGAATGAAAACTTCTAGGACTTTAAGATCTTACAGATTCTATGTGAATTTCTGAACTCTGAAGATTATCATATAAATGTTTTGTCCTAAAAATCCATTGTCTTAACTATAAAAGATGCTAGGAGTGGGAAATAAGATGGCTTTAAATTCTATGGTTTGGTTGACAGCACTAACAGGAATGTGTAAACTACAAAAATATTTACTTTCTAGAACAATGACTGTTATAGTATAGGCATGTTAAAAAAAAATGCACAGCTCCTAAATTTGTATATTACATTCAGGGGAGCAAACTATGGATATTTACTTCAATGAAAGATTTTAGACAATAAGTATTTAATGAGATGAGAGCAATGATTGATAATCTTTCCATGGTACAAATTTTGGTTTAGTTTTAATTTCTTATGCTCATTGATAAAATTAGGTTAAAGTACATATACTGCAGAAAGAATATTTCCATCATTTATTTATTTTTTTTTTTTTCATTTTTCTGAAGCTGGAAACAGGGAGAGACAGCCAGACAGACTCCCGCATGCGCCCGACCAGGATCCACCCGGCACGCCCACCAGGGGGCGACGCTCTGCCCACCAGGGGGTGATGCTCTGCCCATCCTGGGCGTCGCCATATTGCGACCAGAGCCACTCTAGCGCCTGGGGCAGAGGCCACAGAGCCATCCCCAGCACCCGGGCCATCTTTGCTCCAATGGAGCCTCGGCTGCGGGAGGGGAAGAGAGAGACAGAGAGGAAAGCGCGGCGGAGGGGTGGAGAAGCAAATGGGCGCTTCTCCTGTGTGCCCTGGCCGGGAATCGAACCCGGGTCCTCCGCACGCTAGGCCGACGCTCTACCGCTGAGCCAACCGGCCAGGGCCCATCATTTATTTTTAGTGTTGTATTTTTAAAAGATTAACACAGACTACAGTATTGTCTATGACTTACAAAATTTCATTAAGAATAAGTTTTAGGCCCTGTCCGGTTGGCTCAGTGGTAGAGCGTCGGCCTGGTGTGCAGGAGTCCCGGGTTCCATTCCCAGCCAAGGCACACAGGAGAAGCACCCATCTGCTTCTCCACCCCTCCCCCTCTCCTTCTTCTCTGTCTCTCTCTTCCCCTCCCGCAGCCGAGGCTCCACTGGAGCAAAGATGGCCCAGGCACTGAGGATGGCTCTGTGGCCTCTGCCTCAGGCACTAGGATGGCTCTGGATGCAACAGAGCGACGCCCCAGATGGGCAGAGCATCGCCCCCTGGTGGGCATGCTGGTTGGATCCCGGTCGGGTGCATGCAGGAGTCTGTCTGACTGCCTCCCCATTTCCAGCTTCAGAAAAATGCAAAAAAAAAAAAAAAAAAAAAAAAAGAATAAGTTTTAATTCAATTAGTCTCCATTGAAATCATGTTAAGAAACTATATCTTGAGAATTTTGGATTTGAAAGGGTTAATATTTTGGAGGAAGAAGTTTACATTTATTCTGAGTTCCCTGAACATTGGGAAATAGACATTTTTAAATTAGTTTTATCCAAAAGAAAATCCTTCTTTAATTACACCAAAAAATCTTGACAGACCTGCCAGATATAAATGGGATTTTTTCCTAAGTCTATAAAAATCTCTTTAACTAATTATCTAAGTTTCTATTAAAACATATCAGAATATTGATATAAAAATCTTTCATCATTCTAAAACAATATCTGGGTCATATTCCTCCACTAGAAAATATCTAAAAAATATTAATGCTGCATAGCCTGGGCATTTAAAAATACTCACATTTAGAACCCTTAATGATAGACTATTATGTTAGCATTTGGAAAACTGAAACATGTGACTAATATGTGAGTAGCCGTCTAACATATAGAAAAATATAATAAATAAGAGGTGAAAAAAATTCAAGTCTCATTGCTAATCACTGTGGTCACAAATTATCATGAAATAAAATAAAACAAAATTTATAATTATAGGTGAATTAAAAAATTATCCCCATCTATGCAAGTGGAATCTGTGATTTATCACTTAATAATGCGGCTTAATTATCACAAAGTAAAAATAGCAGTAAGTGAACAATAAGAAAATAATTATAAGGTATAGTAAGAAATGTTTAAATAAGATTTTACTGAGAGTAGAAATAAATATTTTTGAATTAAATAAGTCAAATTAAAATTACTCAAAGAAAGGGAGTCTCCTTTCATTAATAATTAAAAAGAAGTATAGATGACGTCAGAGTAACGGCGGGGTAGGAAGCGATACTGATAAATCTCCCCCAAAACTCAACACGATCTTCAACCAGAAACAGAAAAACCTATACTTGGAGCCTCCAGATGCTTCGCAATACACCCAAAGGTATGGTCGAGTGAAAAATTGGCTAAATATATAACCAAACCCCGAAGGAAATAGGGAGTAAGAAATGCTCCGCCTTCCTCACTAACCTAAACAGGGCGGCTTTCTCTGGTAACTGTGAATATAGAAACTGAGGCGGGCAAAGGGGGTGAATAGATCCAGGCCGCGGCACAAACGGCCGAACCAGGCTGTGGCACGGAGATCCAAGCCAAGGAAAAACTGATCCTGTGGCAACCCGGGCAATACAAGCTAACACTCGCGCCAAACCCAAACAAAGAAAGACAAGCGGGGCAGCCATTTTACCCTGGTCGGTGCGCAGTTAGTGGGCGAGAGATTTCTTCCTAGGCCCCGAGAGTGGGTGCCCGTGTTACCCCACGGAGAGGCAGGTTCAGAGGTCTTTCTGTGGGCCGAGGGCAGAGTCTCTGGGCAGCCCCAGTGCCCTGGGAAAGCCATGCACGGGAGGGAGTGAGAACTAATTCCAACGGTGGAGATTTTCCGTGCTGGAGGGGCTTTCACTCAGAGGGAAACGCGGCTGGCCTCATATCCTGGTTTGCGCGCGCAGATAGTGAATGAGAGATTCCTCCGAGTGCCTCGGCAGTGCGCACCCGTGTTATCGCACAGAGGGGCAGAGTCAGGGGCCTTTGTGTGGGCCAAAGCAGAATCTCGGGCCACCCCAGCGCCTTGCAAAAGCCGCGCACGGGGACGGAGCGAGACTCAATTCCAACGCTGCAACTTTTCCCTGCGGTTGGGGGTTTCACTCAGAGCGTGAGACTGCTGGCCGGATATCCTGGTCTGCGCGTGCAGCCAGTGAGTGAGAGTTTCCTCCAAGCGCCCCGGAAGTGGGCGCCCACCTGTGTTACCGGACAGAGTGACAGACAGATCGAGAGGTCTATGAGTTGGGTGGAAAGCCCGCCTGATTATGCTAGCAGCTCTGACTGACTGAGCCTTACCCAGAGCCCTGTGCTGAGTGGAAATAGAGTAGGGAGTTGCCAGCTCTTTGAGCCTCTTACTATCCAGGCAGAGGCAGCAGCAACCCCATAGCTGGATTATCAGGCTACTAATTGAGGAAAGAAAGACTAGGAGAAAGGCTCCAGGAACACGGACTCTCTCATTGTCGGAGCCTATAAATGCTAATGAGCTTCGACTGCCAACGAGACTAAAGCACAATACATGACATTGCCATAGAGACTTATCAACTGCAAACCTCTACCTGAGCATGCCAAAGGGGCAAAACCCGGGGTACAGAGTCACCGACCAGGAAAAGAGAGAGAAAAGAAAAAGCAAGAAGATAACCTCTCAAAATCAAGAATAATCTGAAGACTTTATAACCTATCCCATTTTATTATATTTGTTCGTTTGTTTCTCTTATCTTCATTCTTGATACTTTTTTTCCCCCTCCAATTTGGCCGATTAACTCTCTGCCGGTCTTACTCTCTCCTCTCCTTGAACTACACTACCCATAAGTGTTACATCTCCCATTATCTTTTCTCTTCTCTTCCTTTCTCTCTATGAGGGTTGCACTCCAAAACTCTTAACTCTCTCTCTCTCTCTCTCTCTCTCTCTCTCTCCTTTCTTTTTTCTTCTTTTAGTGGTTCCCTCTTTTTTTCTCTCTCTCTCTTTCTTTTCTCCCTCTATATTAGTTTCTTCCTTTCTCCTTTACATCTCCTCTCATTCAAACCTCAATAACAAACAAATTTTCTTATCTGGGACTCAAACTTATGTTTGTGGCATTTTGGGGGGTGTTTACTTCACCTTTTTAACTCACTAGCAGTGCTCCCATCCCTGGCTCTCCATTTTATCTAGTTCTTGTTCCACTAAATACAATAGTAATTTTTTAATTTGTCCCCCCATTTTTCCGTTTTCCTCTTATTCCTCTCATCATAACTCTTAGACAACCAACACCTAAAAGCAAATCATTTTATTCTTGACCCAAATTTTTTCCTTATTTGCTTTTTGTGGGTCCATACACTCTTTTTTTTTTCTTTTTTTTTTTTCTTTTTCTGTTTTTTTCCTTTTTTTTTTTTTTTTTTTGCCCCTTTATTACTTTTCCCCAATTCAGGCCCTCCATCACAGGCATTGTTTGTTATAATTCACAGTTCACCACAAGATTTTCTCAAGAAAGAGGGGAGAAGAGAGGAGAGGAAAAAAGGAGGGGGGGGAATAATTTCCTTTTTAAAAAATTTTTATTTTATTTTATTTTTCTTTATTTCATTATTAATTTTTTTAAAAAAAAAACAACTCTTTTTGATTTTTTATTTTTTTTATTATTTTTTTTAACTTTTTATTCTTTATTAAATCTCATTAATACTATCAACAAAACCACCCTCAGATGCCATTAAGGAAGAGAAAATCGAATATCATGGATACAAAAGAAAGAGAGGTAACACAGCTAGATGAGGAAAAATCTATGGAGAAAAAATTTAATATATTGGAAACCTTGGAGCTAAATGACAGAGAATTCAAGATAGAAATCCTAAAAATCCTCCGAGATATACAAGAAAACACAGAAAGGCAATTTAGGGAGCTCAGAAAACAACTCAATGAACACAAAGAATATATGTCCAAGGAAATTGAAACTATAAAAACAAATCAAACAGAGATAAAAAACTCAATTCACGAGCTGAAAAATGAAGTAACAAGCTTAGCTAATAGAACAGGTCAGATAGAAGAGAGGATTAGTGAAATAGAAGACAAGCAACTTGAGGCACAACAGAGAGAAGAAGAAAGAAACTCAAAAATTAAAAAAAATGAGATAGCCCTACAAGAATTATCTGACTCCATCAAAAAGAATAACATAAGAATAATAGGTATATCAGAGGGAGAAGAGAGAGAAAATGGAATGGAGAACATACTCAAACAAATAATAGATGAGAACTTCCCAAGCCTGTGGAAAGAACTAAAGCCTCAAGTTCAAGAAGCAAACAGAACTCCGAGTTTTCTTAACCCCAACAAACCTACTCCAAGGCATACCATAATGAAATTGACACAAACCAACAGCAAAGAAAAAATTCTCAAGGCAGCCAGGGAAAAGAAGAATACAACATATAAAGGAAGGCCCATTAGATTATCATCAGATTTCTCAGCAGAAACTCTACAAGCTAGAAGAGAGTGGACCCCAATATATAAAGTCCTGAAAGAGAGGAACTTTCAGCCACGAATACTATACCCATCAAAGCTATCCTTCAAATATGAAGGAGAAATAAAAACATTCACAGATACAGAAAAGATGAGGGAATTTATCATCAGAAAACCCCCACTCCAGGAATTACTAAAGGGGGTTCTCCAATCAGATACAAAGAACAAAAAAAAAAACAGAGCCACAAGTAAAAGCTCCAAGAAGAACACAATAAAACCAAATTTAAACTGTGACAACAACAAAAAGAAAGAGGGGGAGAAGATGGAGATTAACAGTAGTAAAGGACGATGGAGTGCAAAAGTACTCACAAAATAGTTCGCTACAATGAACAAGGTAGGGACCCTTTTCATTACTCAAAGGTAACCACCATTGAAAAAACCACCACAGAAGCACATGAGATAAAAAAGATAGCAACAGAGGAAAGATGTATGGAATACAACCAAATAAAAACAAAAGATAGAAAAACGAAAGAGAAGGATCAAACAAGACACAAAACTAACAGAAAGCAAGATATAAAATGACAATAGGGAACTCACAAGTATCAATAATTACACTAAATGTAAACGGATTAAACTCACCAATAAAAAGGCACAGAGTAGCAGAATGGATTAAAAAAGAAAATCCAACTGTATGCTGCCTACAGGAAACTCATCTAAGTAACAAGGATAAAAACAAATTCAAAGTGAAAGGCTGGAAAACAATACTCCAAGCAAATAACATCCAAAAAAAAGCAGGTGTAGCAATACTCATATCGGATAATGCTGACTACAAGACAGGAAAAGTACTCAGAGACAAAAATGGCCATTTCATAATGGCTAAGGGGACACTGAATCAAGAAGACATAACAATTCTTAATATATATGCACCAAACCAAGGAGCACCAAAATATATAAGACAGCTACTTATTGATCTTAAAACAAAAACACAATCATACTTGGAGACCTCAATACACTGCTGACGGCTCTAGATCAGTCATCCAAACAGAGAATTAACAAAGACATAGTGGCCTTAAACAAAACACTAGAGTACCTGGATATGATAGACATCTACAGGACATTTCATCCCAAAGTGACTGAGTATACATTTTTCTCCAGTGTATATGGATCATTCTCAAGAATTGACCATATGTTGGGCCACAAAAACAACATCAGCAAATTCAGAAAAATTGAAGTTGTACCAAGCATATTTTCTGATCATAAAGCCTTGAAACTAGAATTCAACTGCAAAAAAGAGGAAAAAAATCCCACAAAAATGTGGAAACTAAACAACATACTTCTGAAAAATGAATGGGTCAAAGAAGAAATAAGTGCAGAGATCAAAAGATATATACAGACTAATGAAAATGACAATACGACATATCAGAATCTATGGGATGCAGCAAAAGCAGTAATAAGAGGGAAGTTCATATCACTTCAGGAATATATGAACAAACAAGAGAGAGCCCAAGTGAACCACTTAACTTCCCACCTTAAGAAACTAGAAAAAGAAGAACAAAGACAACCCAAAACCAGCCGAAGAAAGGAGATAATAAAAATCAGAACAGAAATAAATGAATTAGAGAACAGAAAAACTATAGAAAAATTAATAGAACAAGGAGCTGGTTCTTTGAAAAGATCAACAAAATTGACAAACCCTTGGCAAGACTTACCAAGGAAAAAAGATAAAGAACTCATATAAACAAAATCCAAAATGAAAGAGGAGAAATCACCACGGACACCGTAGATATACAAAGAATTATTGTAGAATACTATGAAAAACTTTATGCCACTAAATTCAACAACCTAGAAGAAATGGATAAATTCCTAGAACAATACAACCTTCCTAGACTGAGTCAAGAAAAAGCAGAAAGCCTAAACAGACCTATCAGTAGAGAAGAAATAGAAAAAACCATTAAAAACCTCCCCAAAAATAAAAGTCCAGGCCCTGACGGCTATACAAGTGAATTTTATCAAACATTCAAAGAAGACTTGGTTTTTATTCTACTCAAAGTCTTCCAAAAAATTGAAGAAGAAGCAATACTTCCAAACACATTTTATGAGGCCAACATAACCCTCATACCAAAACCAGGCAAGGATGGCACAAAAAAAGAAAACTACAGACCAATATCTCTAATGAATACAGATGCTAAAATACTAAACAAAATACTAGCAAATCGAATACAACAACATATTAAAAAAATAATACATCATGATCAAGTGGGATTCATCCCAGAGTCTCAAGGATGGTTCAACATACGTAAAACAGTTCACGTAATACACCATATCAACAAAACAAAGAACAAAAACCACATGATCTTATCAATAGACGCAGAAAAGGCTGTTGATAAAATACAACACAATTTTATGTTTAAGACTCTCAACAAAATGGGTATAGAAGGAAAATATCTCAACATGATAAAGGCCATATATGATAAACCATCAGCTAACATCATATTAAATGACACTAAACTGAAGGCTTTCCCCCTTAAATCAGGAACGAGACAGGGTTGTCCACTCTCTCCACTCTTATTTAATGTGGTACTTGAGGTTCTAGCCAGAGCAATCAGACAAGACAAAGAAATAAAGGGCATCCATATCGGAAAAGAAGAAGTAAAGGTATCACTTTTTGCAGATGATATGATCCTATACATCGAAAACCCCAAAGAATCCACAAAAAGACTACTAGAAACAATAAGCCAATACAGTAAGGTCGCAGGATACAAAATTAGCATACAGAAGTCAATAGCCTTTCTATATGCCAACAATGAAACAACTGAGAAGGAACTCAAAAGAATAATCCCCTTCATGATTGCAACAAAAAAAATAAAATACTTAGGAATAAACATAACAAAGAATGTAAAGGACTTATATAATGAAAACTATAAACCATTGTTAAGGGAAATCGAAAAAGATATAATGAGATGGAAGAATATACCTTGTTCTTGGCTAGGAAGAATAAATATAATCAAGATGGCTATATTACCCAAAGCAATATACAAATTTAATGCAATTCCCATCAAACTTCCAATGATGTTTTTTAAAGAAATAGAGCAAAAAATCATCAGATTTATATGGAACTATAAAAAACCCCGAATAGCCAAAGCAATCCTAAAGAAAAAGAATGAAGCTGGGGGCATTACAATACCTGACTTCAAACTATATTATAGGGCCACTACAATCAAAACAGCATGGTATTGGAAGAAAAATAGACAATCAGAACAATGGAACAGAATAGAAAGTCCAGAAATAAAACCACATATATATAGTCAAATAATTTTTGATAAAGGGGCCAACAACACACAATGGAGAAAAGAAAGCCTCTTCAATAAATGGTGCTGGGAAAACTGGAAAGCCACATGCAAAAGAATGAAACTGGACTACAGTCTCTCCCCCTGTACAAAAATTAACTCAAAATGGATCAAAGATCTAAACATAAGACCTGAAACAATTAAGTACATAGAAGAAGACATAGGTACTCAACTCATGGACCTGGGTTTTAAAGAGCATTTTATGAATTTGACTCCAATGGCAAGAGAAGTGAAGGCAAAAATTAATGAATGGGAGTACATCAGACTAAGAAGTTTTTGCTCAGCAAGAGAAACTGATAACAAAATAAACAGAAAGCCAACTAAATGGGAAATGATATTTTCAAACAACAGCTCAGATAAGGGCCTAATATCCAAAATATACAAAGAACTCATAAAACTCAACAACAAACAAACAAACAATCCAATAAAAAAATGGGAAGAGGACATGAATAGACACTTTTCCCAGGAAGAAATACAAATGGCCAACAGATATATGAAAAGATGCTCATCTTCTTTAGCTATTAGAGAAATGCAAATCAAAACTGCAATGAGATACCACCTCACACCTGTTCGATTAGCTGTTATTAGCAAGACAGGTAATAGCAAATGTTGGAGAGGCTGTGGAGAAAAAGGAACCCTCATACACTGTTGGTGGGAATGTAAAGTAGTACAACCATTATGGAAGAAAGTATGGTGGTTCCTCAAAAAACTGAAAATAGAACTACCTTATGACCCAGCAATCCCTCTACTGGGTATATATCCCAAAAACTCAGAAACATTGATACGTAAAGACACATGCAGCCCCATGTTTATTGCAGCATTGTTTACAGTGGCCAGGACATGGAAACAACCAAAAAGCCCATCAATAGATGACTGGATAAAGAAGATGTGGCACATATACACTATGGAATACTACTCAGCCATAAGAAATGATGACATCGGAACATTTACAGCAAAATGGCGGGATCTTGATAACATGATACGAAGCGAAATAAGTAAATCAGAAAAAACCAGGAACTGTATTATTCCATACGTAGGTGGGACATAATAGTGAAACTAAGAGACATTGATAAGAGTGTGGTGGTTACGGGGGGGGGGGGTGGAATGGGAGAGGGAAAGGGGGTGGGGAGGGGCACAAAGAAAACAAGATAGAAGGTGACAGAGGACAATCTGACTTTGGGTGGTGGGTATGCAACATAATTGAACGACAAGATGACCTGGACTTGTTATCTTTGAATATATGTATCCTGATTTATTGATGTCACCCCATTAAAAAAATAAAATTATTAAAAAAAAAAAGAAGTCTAAGGTTATAATAATTAATAATTATTTGTAATAATAGTTTTCTATGTGGTGTTAGCTCTAAACTATTTGCATTGTATAAATGACATTTTACAGCCTGCTATACATGGAAAATGAGACATTCAAATGGGACTACTTTGTAGCAAGAAAAGTATAGACTATTTAGAAAACCAGAAAGAATTCTAAAAAGATACTTGGGACATTGAAACTCCCTCTGAACTACTTCCATTTGTAAGGATACACTTAGAAACTGTAATTTGCTTTTAAAAACTAGATTTATCACAGCTAACAGCCTTCACATATTCTTCAGAATTGAGTTTGAGGAAGGAGAATGTGTTAAAAAAAAGGCATAAATTTAGACAATAAAACTGAGCTAAGGTAATAAAATAAACAGAGTTTTAGTCAAATTAATGGTATAAGATATCCTGGTAGAAATAAATTCCTAAAGAAAGCAGTAGAAATTATATGCTTTAAGAAATATAAAGTCTAGTAAAAACTATGAAGGTATTTTATGGAGCTAATTTTGGCAGATTGAGAAATTTAATAGCTTCATTATATGTAGCCAATCCAACAATTATTTTGATTAATTCATTTTCAAAGGTGACGTTATCACTAATGTAAGTAACAGAAATAAACTCCTTACTTTGGGTACAACATTTAACTTTCTGAATTTTAGTACCTCGATTTATTAAATAAAAATAACAATGATAATAGTAAGCCCCAAGTTTGTTTTGAGTATCAAAAAGATGATGTAGATTTACCCAAAACAGTTTTCTAAACTGCAAAGAGCTTCCTAAACTGTAAAATACTACGAAAACTCCAGGCATTTGTTTCCTAATTAAAATATTAAGATGTTTATTAGGGAAGCTCAGGGGAGATAGGTCTATGATAGGAGTATAGAAAGACTCTGAATTCACTTCTTCCCACTGACACACCTAAATACACCTACATATAGAACTGTTCCTTCTAAAGAAGATTTGAGGACTAACTGAATACTTTCTTCACAAAAAAATGATAGAGGAACACACTGAGAAGAATGAGACAGAGACATTGTAACAATGAAGACTCCACCCCCTAACACAGTGATCTGCATTTGGAATAAATAGCACTGCACTGACTGCACCCCAAAGACTCACATGCCCCAGGGCAGAGTGAGAAAGTAGCAATTAAAGGGCACCTAGCCTGACCTGTGGTGGCGAAGTGGATACAGCGTCGACCTGGAAATGCTGAGGTCGCCGGTTCGAAACTCTAGGCTTAACTGGTCAAGGCACATATGGGAGTTGATGCTTCCAGCTCCTCCCCCTTCCTCTCTCTCTCTCTCTGTCTCTCTCTCCTCTCTCTCCCTCTCTCTGTCCTCTCTAAAATTGAATAAATAAAATAAAAAAAAAGGGCACCTAGACTATATGTGAAGGAAATCTATTTACTAACCCTAGAGAGTCTGCCAAATGGGCGAGGAACAGCTGAAAGCCTCTCTAAGATCAGAGGTCCCAGCGAGTGTCAATTTTTAATTTCCCATCCACTTTTATAAAGCAGGTGGAAACACACTGCCCCAGTGCACCCCACACCTCTGGTTCACACCAGCTTACGCTGCCCTGCCAAAGCATGGCCTGTTCTTGACCTAGTACCAGCTGTCTTGCCAAGAAGATCCCAGTGCAGCATGCCCCAGGAGAGCTCAGCCCATGCACACGCCAACTCCAGTCATCCCACTGGTAGCCCTAGTGCAGTGTGCTTCAGGTGCTCACAGCCCATGACTGATCAGCTTCAGCTTCTTTCTTTTTTTATATTTTTGCCATAACAGTCCTGGTGTAGTACATTCCAGGACCTCCCAGCCCCTACAAACCCCAGCTCCAGCCATCCTGCCAATGTGGATCTGGCATGGCATGCCCTAGAACTGCTTCTCTCATGCTTGCTCCAGTTGCAGCTGGCTTGCCAAAACTGCCTAGCACATGCAGTCTACACAGAGATTGCTCCTACCCCAAGCTTCAAGACAAGGAGAAGTAGCTGTTTGCTAAACTCAGAAAAACAAAACAAAATGAGGAGCAAAGGAATATGTTCCAAGTAAAAGAACAAGATAAAACACCCTTCCTCCAAAACACTAATGAAACTGAGATTAGTAATTTACTTAGAAAGAGTTCAATCAATGTAACAGTCATAAAAATGCTCAATGAACTCAGGGAAATAAAGTGAAGGTACACTGAGAACTACATGAAGAGTTAGAAAATATAAGAAAGACCAAATCAAAGCTGAAACATGCAATAACTGAAATGAACAATACAAAGGAGAAAATCAATATCAAACTAGATGATACAGAAGAACAGATTGGTAATGTGGAAGACAGAATAGTAGAAATCTCCACACTAAAAACAGCAGAAAGAAAAAGAAATTTTTTATATTGAGAATAGTGTAAGGGGCCTCTGGGACAACATCAAATGTACTAATATTCACATTGTAGGGTTCCCAGAGAAGGACAAGGCAAGAAAAGAGCAGAAAACTTATTTGAAGTATAATGGCTGAAAACTTCCCTAACCTAAGGAATGAAACAGACATCCAAGTTCAGAAATCACAGAGAGCCCCAAACAAGATAAATCCAAAGAAAAACACATCATGATAGATTACAATTAAAACGGCTAAACTTAAAAATAAAGAGACAATTTTCAAGGCAGAAAGAGAAAAACTACTAGTCACATAGAAGGGAAACTCCATAGGACTGATTATTCTGCTGCAGCTTTGCAGGCCAAATGGAAGTAGCAAGATATATTTAAAGTGCTGAAAGGAAAAAACTCACAAGCAAAAATACTCCATCTGGCAAGGATATCCTACAAGTTTGAAAGATAGAGTTTCTCAAACAATCAAAAACTAAAGAAGGTTCATCAAACCAGCCTTATGAGAAATGTTAAAGAGGCATCTTTAATTTGGAAAATCAAAAAGATATACAAGTAGATAAAAACATATATGAAAATAAATATCTCACTGGTAAAGGCAATTATGTATTTCATAAAGGCAGTGATCAGCCATTTGAAAGCTAGTAAAAAGTTTAAAAGACAAAAGTAGTAACATCAATTATAACTACAATAAGTGGTTAGGGGATACACAAAATAAAAAGATGTAAAATATGTCAAAACATAATATAATGAGAAAAAAATGTAGAGCTTTTAAAATGAGTTTGAATTTATGCAACTGTCCCTTTAAAATAGACTGCTATGTAGATATATATAATTATATATTATATTAACCTCATGGTAACCACAAACCAAATACCTACAAGAGATACACAAAAAATAAAGAGAAAAAAAACACAAAAATAACATTTAAAAAACCATCAAATTGTAAAATGGGACCAAGAGAAGAAAAAAATAAAAAGAGATGAACTACAAAAACAATAAAAAAGTAACAAAATAAGTACATAGCTATCAATAACTATTTTCAATTTAATGGACTAAATGCTCCAATCAAAAGATACAGGGTGGCCAAATAAATATAAAATACGTGTAAGGCCCCTCTATATACTGTCTACAAATGATTTAGTTCAGATGTAAAGGCACAGATTGAAAGTGAAGGAATGACACAGACATTCCATGCAAGGGGAAACAAAAGAAAGCTGGCATAGCAATACTATTGCAATGTATGCATGCCTATCAGCAACAACAACCAAATAATTACTTCTTAAATGACCAAATTGCCACTAAAATTTGGGCAACATTCACTACAACCCTCATCTTTCTTCAGTCAGTAGTTGTAGAGTAACGAGGAATAAGCGGCTCAGGTCAGATGGTAGACCCTGGGTCATGAAAGTTTCAGAATTTCTATTTTCTCATTGAAAAATGGAAATGACACTTCATGAGGCTATTCTAAGATTAAATTATATATTTTATTTTTCTAATACAATATTTTCTCACTTGTATGATCAAAAAACGGTTCTATTCTTTTTCTTTTTGGCCATCTCTATAATAAAATTACAGTATTGAAGTCTTCCTTAAGTCTTACATTTCACAAAAAAAAATGCATATACACATGTAACTGCTTTCAATTTTTTTCCAAACTAGGAATCTTTTAAAGCTGCTTGAGTCCTTGCTTTGTTTTTTTTTTTTAAATCTCCATTAACTGTTTCATTTGTACTCATTCAAAAATCAGTTCTTTATGTATTATTTTGTTTTTACTAAAATGTGTTTTTGATTTTCACACCAAAAGATGCAAGAGTTCTTTGCTTCTGTTTCTAGAGTACCAGAAAGATGTTTTCTAAATATCACTGCTTGTGTTATAGAACCATAATACACTTCTAATACAAAACATTCACCCCAAGGGCTAGTCATAGTATTAAATTACAAACCAATTACAACTGTATCACTTGGCATCCTCTGGAATTCAAGAGTTTAAAATAAATGATAAGACTTTTCTGCTCTTGTCTAAACTAACATGTTTCTCATTCACTGAATGATTTTTTTTCATTTGGTTATTTCATGTATTTTTATATTAAAAAAAGAAATCTTTAGCTTTATGAATTTTTCCTTTAAATTTTCTAATGGTGACAGTCTAACTAAATATAATAGTGAAAAACAACAAATAGTAAACAAGAGTCAGTATTTCTAGATTCTTGTTCTAGACTTGCCACTGGAGCAGTTAGTGCATGTTTTTCTGAGATTTAATTTATTTTGTCTTAAATAAAGGGTAGGAAAAATATTTTTTAATGTCTCATACACTGATCAGAGAATTTATTTTCAAAAGGTCACACATGTATAGAATTATAAGGAAAGGTAATAACAAAAATCAGTTGTAGCCATAAGAGTGAATTAGGATAAGGAGGGAAAGTATACCTGCAATTTCTTCTAAAGTATTGGCATGCATGTCCAGCAACACAGTTCCATTCAGAATACAACTTCTCAACTCAAACAAGCTGTGCAATGAAAGAGTCGCCACATAAGGTTTGCTCCACCTTTCTCCTCCATCTTCCACATCTTCTTCAAATTTCAACCACCTATACAAATAAATATTATCAGAACATTGAATATTATATTGTAGATCAATGATGCTTTATCCCAATAATAAAAAGTAGAAATAGAAAGATATTAACATTGCTTCTTGGTTTCATGGGTTTTGAAAATGAGTAAAAGATGATAGCCCAAGTCATTCAGTTTATTTCATTTTAATCTCATATAACAAGCATTCTTTTTGCCATTGAATATTAAAACAAAAAAAAGTCATTTTATTTTTATTAGTTTATCAAGCTTTGAGAAGATATTTTAATACAAATTTTTCATCAGTGGTCACAATGACTGTTATAGAACTAAGAAAGAGTAAATATATTTCATGAAAAAATAATGGTAATTAAAAATGATGCAAAAGAAAATAACACTTTTTTCTTTAGTGATAGATCTTAAAACAGAATATTGGCATCTCTTGATATTTTTCTACTTGATTAGGGAAGCTAAAATAATTTGGGGACTATTCTATCGGAAAAATACTTATTAGGCTTGTTTGTATAAAGTCTCATGATCGCAATCACCTCCTAGGGACTAAACTTATAAGAATTGAGCTCAGCCCTAATTCCCTGGGCCTTCCTGCCAGGAATAGAGAATAGAAGAACCTTGATATCACAGTGTCAAATGGACACTACTGCCCTCTTGGAGTGAAATGAGTGGTAATATCTGAGGGTTTTTTCTAAAGATAAATAGAGAAACCAATCATTTTATTACTCTGGTATAAGCACCAAATCCCTTATTCTTTTAGAGACTTGCCCTCTAATGCTAATAGATCACCCATTTAATCCCAACATTTCTAATGAATCCTTCCATAAATTGCCTTTATGTCCCCATTTCCATAATTTTCCTCTACTTAAGTTATTTTGCCCTAACTTCCCCCTCTCAACAAAATACCACTCAAATTCTCTATTTAATATTATATTACTGTTTTACATAGCCAAATGATCCAATTCCAACAGAGGATAATATGTTGCAGTAACTAGTAGGGGAAACATAGGATTAGCCAAAAATAATTAACCAGAAGGGCTAGTCAGAATGCTTAATGTGCAGAGTTCCAAAAAAGATAAGAAAAGCTATGTATCTGTCCTCAGTGTTCAGGGAGCAGAAAGTTTTCGGGAAGTGAAAAGAAAATCAGTAGGGAAGAATAGTTATGCTGGCCAAAAGTTTACAGATAGGAAAGAATAACTATCAGGTTTATAAAACACTTGAAGTTTAAAAACAACTTACATTTAAGCCCCAAATCAGTGAAACTATTTCTAAAACTGCTGGTAATTTTATAGAATATTTTTGTATACACATACATTTTTTATATTAGTGAATGTTTTTCAGCCCTTAACAGGACCATAATACTTTATAAATCATATGATAGTCATAGCATAGTTTCATTCATCAACTATAAATGGTTCTCTCTCTTAGTAAAGAGTAGGATATCACTACCTAGCTCCCTTCTAACTGGGTGAGGCCATGTGACTGTTGACTAGTTCTGGACATCAGATGGAAGCTGCTATACCAACTGGGGTCTCTGAGTAACTACAGTGAACAGATGTAAGAGCCTCCACTGATCCATGATGGACATGCATCATGAGACATAAGAAAGCCTTTGTGATTTTAAGAAATTGAGACTGCAGGATAATTTTTTCTAACATAATTTATTTTGTCTTAAACTGATTCAGATCACCATTTTAGCTATTCACATCAGCACCAAAATCTTAATTAAAATGAATGATGAGGGCAAACATAATTTTAATAAATATAATAGATTAGTATTTCTTGCCAGGTTTAGAAGTAAAGGCCTGGTCACATTATGAATGTCAATATCTCAGAGGATCAACCTCGTGGAAGACATTTTGAAATGGGATAGTATTGTGGAGAGTCTTGGACTAGTTGGAAGTAAAAAGAAATCTAGGTTTTGTCCCTACTCTATAGCTAAATTTCCATGTGACAAACAAATGTCTTTCAATTTCTCTGGGCTATGTTTTTCTCATCTGTAAAATGATGACAAATTCAACACATAGAAACTTGTCCAAGATCACCTAGCCAGTAATCTTGACAACCCAGATTGAACTCCAAGTTGTTCTTGCTTTTCTCTACAGTCTGTGCCCATTTTCTACCATAATACATGGTTGAACTTTTAAACTTTTTCAGCTAAAGTATCTTTTGCTGATGCCATAGTGGAAAATTAAAATTTAACATTTGATTTTCATGCTTGTCTGGAACAAATCTCAAGACAGACTCCCGCATGCGCCCGACAGGGATCCACCCGGCACGCCCACCAGGGGCGACGCTCTGCCCACCAGGGGGCGATGCTCTGCCCATCCTGGGCGTCGCCATGTTGCGACCAGAGCCATTCTAGCGCCTGAGGCAGAGGCCACAGAGCCATCCCCAGCGCCCGGGCCATCTTTGCTCCAATGGAGCCTTGGCTGCGGGAGGGGAAGAGAGAGACAGAGAGGAAAGCGCGGCGGAGGGGTGGAGAAGCAAATGGGCACTTCTCCTATGTACCCTGGCCGGGAATCGAACCCGGGTCCTCCGCACGCTAGGCCAATGCTCTACCGCTGAGCCAACCGGCCAGGGCTGCCTCTTTTTACATTGTCCACAGACATGGCACCAAGAGAGTAGATACAACTTTTATTAAATCCTCTATCACCGTGTATATTATTTACATATAATTTTGTTTTTAGACAAAAAAGGCAAAAGAAGGGAATCAATAGAGCAGCACTTATTCTGACTGAAGAACCATGTTAAGTTTGAAATCTAGTTTACAGTCTCTTAGGTAGTAAAAATGACTTAGTGTCACAAAAAAAGGAAGTGTAAAGGGACTATATATTTCTCTCAGTTAAAAAGTATCTTCAGGCCCTGGCCAGTTGGCTCAGCGGTAGAGCGTCAGCGTCGGCCTGGCGTGCGGGGGACCCGGGTTCGATTCCCGGTCAGGGCACATAGGAGAGGCACCCATTTGCTTCTCCACCCCCCCCCCTCCTTCCTCTCTGTCTCTCTCTTCCCCTCCCGCAGCCAAGGCTCCATTGGAGCAAAGATGGCCCAGGCGCTGGGGATGGTTCCTTGGCCTCTGCCCCAGGCGCTAGAGTGGGTCTGGTCCTGGCAGAGCGACGCCCCGGAGGGGCAGAGCATCGCCCCCTGGTGGGCAGAGCGTCGCCCCTGGTGGGCATGCCGGGTGGATCCCGGTCGGGCGCATGCGGGAATCTGTCTGACTGTCTCTTCCTTTTTCCAGCTTCAGAAAAAAAAAAAAAAAGTATCTTCAATTTATGTTTATGGAACTATAGCATGTTCTGTCATCCTTACATATAAAATTACTTCTGAAATGTTGTATTTAAAAATTTATTCAAGTAAGAAATCCTGAAAAATGTTTCTTAATTACTAAAAAATAATATTATTTCTTATAACTTAATAATAAAACTATAAACTAACCCATACAATGATACTATTTGCGAGTTGTTATAACACTAATAATAAATTCACTTTTAAACTGCTTGTGGGATTCTGGATCTACATAGATCATCAAACCCTTTCTAATAAAGAAAATTATACTTAAATTTTATACTTCCAGATAACAGTGAAGGTGATTAAATAAGTAAGAAAACATCTACATCTTTTTGTCTTGGCTCCTTTGAAAGTAAATTTAAATTAAGAATCCTGAAAAGAAATGTGTATGCGGTGTGCATGAGTGCATATGCCTATGCATCTTTATTCCAGGTATAGATTGATTCACACAAACAAGATACAACACTGTTCATCGCCACAAAGAATCTCACTCATGCTACACATTTATATCCTCAACCATCATCTTGTTTCTGCCCTGTCAATCACTAATCTTTTCCTCATCATTATATTTTTGTCATTTTGAGGTTGTATAAATTGAATCATATAATTTTCAACCTTTTGAGATTATTTCACTAAGGACAATGCCTTTGAGATCCATCCAAGTTGGATATCAACTATACTTTTTATTACTAAGTGGTATTCCATGTACCAGGCTTTGTTTAACCATCCATTGAAGGATATTTAAATTGTTTATAGGTGGTTGCCATTACAAATAAAGACCATATAAACATTCATGTGGGTTCTTATGTGAACATAAGTTTTCATTTCTCAGTGATAAATTTCCAAGACTATAATTGCTGGTCAGATAGTAAATGCCTATTTAATTTTATGAAAAAACTGTCAAACTATTTTCTAGAGTAGCTAGACCATTTTACATTTATACCAACCAGCAATGGATGAGAGATCCAGTGTCTCTACAATCTCACCATTTGTTTTATAACTATTTTGTAGTTTTAGTTATTCTATTAGGTGCACAGTGACATTTCACAGTGGCTTTATTTTGCATTTCCCTAATGATTAATGATGTAGAACATCTTTTTATGTGGTTATTTTTTATTGTATCACCTCCTTGGTAAAATGGCCATGTTTTTGCCCATTTTTCTAATTGATTTGTTTGTTTTAATATATTGTTGAACTTTGAGAGTTCCTTCTATATTGTATGCATAATATTTTTGACAAATACGTGGTTTGCAAATATTTTTCTTGTCTGTAGCTTGTCTGTTCATCCTTTTACCAGGGTCTCTCACAGCACAAAAGCTTGTAATTTGAGTGAAGTTCAATTTATGAGCATTTTCTTTTATGGATTGTGCTTTTGGTAACATGTCTAAAAACTTATCATCTAGCCACAGGTCCTGAAGATTTTCTTCTATGTTTTCTCTAAAACTTTTATAGCATTATATTTTACACTTAGATGTATGATTTACTTTCAATTAGATTTTGTATACACTATGAAGTTTAAATTGAGGTTAATATATATATATATATATATTTTTTTTTTTTACCTATGATGTCTAATTGTTTCAGTACTATTTTTTTTTTTTTTTTTTTTTTTTGGTATTTTTCTGAAGCTGGAAACGGGGAGAGACAGTCAGACAGACTCCCGCATGCGCCCAACCGGGATCCACCCGGCACGCCCACCAGGGGACGACGTTCTGCCCACCAGGGGGGGATGCTCTGCCCCTCCGGGGCATCGCTCTGCCGCGACCAGAGCCACTCTAGCGCCTGGGGCAGAGGCCAAGGAGCCATCCCCAGCACCCGGGCCATCTTTGCTCCAATGGAGCCCTGGCTGCGGGAGGGGAAGAGAGAGACAGAGAGGAAGGAGGGGGGGGTGGAGAAGCAAATGGGTGCCTCTCCTATGTGCCCTGGCCGGGAATCGAACCCCGGTCCCCCGCACGCCAGGCCGACGCTCTACCGCTGAGCCAACCAGCCAGGGCCCAGTACTATTTCTTGAAATGATAATTCCTCCTCTATTAAACAGCCCCTTAGTCAAAACTCAGCAATATTTTTGTTGGTCTTTCTCAGTTCCGTATTTTGTTCTATTGATCTATGCATCTATCTGAAAAGATATTTAAAAAACAAATCCAGTCTGACCAGGCAGCGGCACAGTAGATAGAGCATCGAGCTGGGAAGCTGAGGACCCAAGTTCAAAACCCCGAAGTCGCCAGCTTGAGCGCGGGCTCATCTGGTTTGAGCATGGAGTTGCTAGCTTTAGCATGGGAATAGACATGACCCCATGGTCACTGGCTTCAGTCCAAAAGTTGCTGGCTTGAAGCCCAAGGTCGCAGACTTGAGCAAGGGGTCACTGGCTCAGCTGGAGCCCCCTAGTCAAGGCACATACGAGAAAGCAATCAATGAACAACTAAAGTGCTGCAACTATGAGCTGATGCTTCTTATCTCTCTTTCCCTTCCTGTCTGTCTCTGTCTGTCCTTGACTGACCCCCCACAAAAAAATCCAAAAGAAATATTCTTTCATTTAGAATAATTTTCTTCAAAAAAGTAAAAGTATTAAGCAAAGAAAAAAATACTAATAGACACAGACAACAGTGTAAGTACTGTAAGGATTGCAGGAAGGAAAGGGGTAGAGGAGGTAGAGGAGGGTAGAGGCGGATAGTTGGTGATGGAGGAGACCTGTCAGGGTGGTGAACACACAACGCAATATACAGATGACATAAGGTAGAATTTTGTACCTGAAACCTGGATAATTTTATTAATCAACGTCACCCCAACAAATTCAATAAAAATTTTTTTAATTGGATGCTTGGGCTTTTGGAAAAGAACAAAGTCTCTCAGAGTTTTAAGCAGTTTGGTAGTTAAGATGACCAAATACAAGGCATATGCATAAAAGGTTTGATATAACCACAAGTTTCATGAGCATTACAGGAAGCAGAAGAGCCTTTCCTTAAAAAGGAAACTGCAAGTTACAAATACTAATTACCAAACATTTCAAGATTCAATGCTTTGTGCCAGCTTCAGAATAATGCCAAAAGCTTTAAGATATTTAAATATTTTAAAAACTGTATGAAAAATTTTATATATGCACAAATACATAAGTAGAGATATTTTCTGTTTGTTTGGGAGTTTTTTTTCCATTTCATTTCATATGTCAAACATAGAAATTAACAGGTCTGGAACTGAGAACACACCAAATCCTGTTTCAGGATCTGTAGTCACTGAATACACTGTCAGTTGCAAAATGTTTGATTGTAGTTAATGACCTAAAGTGCTGCAATTTATTCCAGTTTTCAAATAAACTCAGCTGACATTTGTTTGAACAGCAAACCAAAGCAAACAAGAGTCTCACAAGCATGAATGAAAAGTGATGGACAATGAAAAAAAACAAAATTATAGGCCAATTTCATGACATTTCTATGGGAAAGGGGCAGATTTAAACTCAGAAAAGATTATTTTCATTTTCTTCATAGATCTGGATCTGTCTTCATCCATGATTATTAGCACATTGTAATCTCTTTGTACTAAGCAACAACAACCTAAAATAGGTGTTTCATGAATTCTTTGAGGATTAAGTTGATAATAATCCTACAATACTCATTTTAAAAATCTACAAAATAAAATTCTTCTGCAAATTGGAAATAGATGTTTTCCATAGACATTAACTCTTTCTATTATTCTATTTTCACTCATTCAGTTGACCTTTCCAAAGAATTTTTATTCTCTGATTCCACTCAATTGGAAATAAAGGGGTTACTATATTATCCAAAATTATAGCCTTAGGGGAGTCACGGATTCTCAAGAGAAAGCATCCTCTTTTGGGTAGAGCTGGGGATATGGAGGGTTAGAGTGGGAACATGGTTAGGGTGAGGACCTGAGAATAACATATGTAATCAAAAAGTGCCTTTTTTAATGGGAAAGTGTAAAGAAAATATATCCAAACTTAGACTTTATGGACATTAACTGTTTTTTGTTGTTGTTTTGTTTTTCTGACAGAATCAGAGAGTGGGGCAGATAGTAACAGACAGACTAGAAGGGAGAGAGATGAGAAGCATCAGTTCTTTGTTGTGGCATCTTAGTCGTTCGTTGATTCCTTGTTCATTGATTGCTTTCTCATATGTGCCTTGATTGGGAGAGGGGGAGTGCAGCTACAGCAGAGCAAGTAGCTCCTTGCTCAAGTCAGTGAGTGACCTTGGGCTCAAGTCAGCAACTTTTGGGCTCAAGCCAGCAACCTTTGGGCTCAAACCAGTGACCATGGGGTCATGTTTATGATCCTACACTCAAGCCAGCGACCCAGCCTCAAGCTGGTGAGCCAGCACTTAAGCGGGATGAGCCCAAGCCGGCAACCTCAAAGTTTTGAACCTGGGTCCTCCATGTCCCAGTCCGACGCTCTATCCACTGCACCATCTAGCTGTTCTTAATCCATATTATTGTAACACCTCACATTGCACTAAAAAATCTTGATGACTTGAACTTTTGCTAATTTTGAATATCAAATGGCTTCACAACATCAATAAAATCATTTTAAGGTAATAATCCTTTCAATACTACCATGTATGTATAAAAGGCCTAACTGCTACCCCCTGCTTTGACTCTTCTGAGTTCATTTGTAGAAAGCTCTTTTCAAAGGGCAACCACAGTGAGTCAAGCATGTTGTCTCCATAATTGCACAGCTGTGGTATCTTTGAGCACTTCTCTATTAATAACATTTATGTTATTTTTAAGTAGAACATTCTAATTGTGTTGATTTTGTTAGGCCTTGTCATATGGCTTCTTTTAGGGTTTTTAAAAGTGAACAGCTGTTTTTCACAAACATTTATTAAATAATTATGATTCAAAAATTTAGTTTCAAAATCTAAAACTTTGCTCAAGTTTTACTTGGCAACAACAGAGGGCATGAATTATTCAAGATATGATATATGACAGGAGCAATGTGCTGATAAAGTATCCTCCTTATTTCTATTAGGGTAGAAAATTATTAATCCCCCTGGTTACTAATCAAAAGAGTGAAATGTTTCAAATAGTTATTCTAATAATTTATTAGAATTAAGCTGCATTTGAAAAATCAGATAAAGTAATGAATTAACTAAAATTAGCCTTTTAAAATAAATTTGAGCCATCAGAGCAAAATTACTTTTGCCACTTTAAAACCCATTGCATGTCTTAAGTCTTCAATAAGTACATTCTGTTCTTCCCTGATGTATTGTCTCAGCCAAAATTCATCTACCCTCCTCTTCCATGTCTGTTACTATTTGACTGCTCATCAGATGTCTCCCTGAACCTCAAACAGCTGCACCATGCATAAGGTTCCAGAAGCCTGGCTAAAAGAACAGGTCTTATCTAATATATTCAAGAATACTATCAATTAACTGGATTGTCTCTTTCATTCTTTAATGAAGAGCAATCCGTTTTGGTGGTATAGGATAAACACATTGTGCAACTCAATTCATTAGAACATAATAAAAATCCTACCTGCTCACCTATGACAGAGTAAAAGACCAGATTCTAGTATTACACTGTCACCTCCTAGCTTTATGAGACTGGGCAAGTTACAAGGAAGTTACTGATTAAAAGAATAGATAACTATTTGACCAGGAAGGTGAAAAATCAACAACCATTTTGAGAATAAGAGAGTTACTCATGCCAGAACACATATTCCAAACTTACTTCTCAGCTTTATTGTAATGAAATAAGAGTAAAGAAAGAAATATAAAAGAAATTCTTCAAGTCATCCAGGAACACCTATGTATTATAACCAATTGAAGACTGATGTTTCTAGTCTTAGAGGGTTTTGCACTTTAAATTGCTTATCAGCTTGTCATATTAATAGTTATATCACTAATTTGTGAAGGTTATTATGTTTTTTATCAAGTAAAGAAGATGACATATTATATATATTAAAAATTTCAAAATTTTTAGTTATTGATGCAATTGAAAGAAAAATATAAGGTAAAGGATGCTTAATTTTAAAATTATCCAGGTTATATAAAAACTATTTCAAATTTGGTTTTATATTTAAAATATAATAATAGAAGGTATCATAAGGAAATTATTTAACTTTGCAAATATTTTATTTAAAAAGTTAATTAAGCCTGACTGGTGGTGACACAATGGATGGAGAATCGATGTGGGACACTGAAGACCCATGTTTGAAACTCCAAGGTTGCCGGCTTGAGTGCGGTCTCACCAGTTTGAATGTGGGATCATGGTCACTGGCTTGAGCTCAAAGGTCATGCTATGAAGCCTAAGGTCACTAGCTTGAGCAGGAGGACACCAGATCAGCTGGAACCCCCAGTCAAGGCACATATGAGAAGCAATCAATGAACAATTAAAGTGACGTAACTATGAGTTGATGTTTCTCATCTCTCTCCTTTCCTGTCTGTCTCTGTCTCTCTCACACAAAAAAATTGAAAAAAGTATTTTGCACAAACTAATATTCCACCAATTTAAGGTATTAAAAAAGTAAAATAGGCCCTGGCCGGTTGGCTCAGCGGTAGAGCGTCAGCCTGGCGTGTGGGGGACCCAGGTTCGATTCCTGGCCAGGGCACATAGGAGAAGCGCCCATTTGCTTCTCCACCCCCCCACTCCTTCCTCTCTGTCTCTCTCTTCCCCTCCCTCAGCCAAGGCTCCATTGGAGCAAAGATGGCCCGGGCGCTGGGGATGGCTCCTTGGCCTTTGCCCCAGGCGCTAGAGTGGCTCTGGTCATGGCAGAGCGACGCCCTGGAGGGGCAGAGCATCGCCCCCTGGTGGGCAGAGCGTCGCCCCTGGAGGGCTTGCCGGGTGGATCCCGGTCGGGCGTATGAGGGAGTCTGTCTGACTGTCTCTCCCCATTTCCAGCTTCAGAAAAATACAAAAAAAAAAAAAAAAAGTAAAATAATGATTTTCATAAAATGGGTAAAGAAAAGAAACATTTAGTTCATAGGAATAAAATAAAAACATATAAAAATGTTCTATCTCATTAATGATGAAATAAATGCAAATTAGAACAATAAAATTTATTTTTCATGTATAAAAATAAAGTTTGCTGATTTAGTGTGGTAAGGATTTGGGGGAAATAAGTACTCTCCTACAATGCTTACTGAAATATAAATTATCAAAACATCTTATGAAGGCAATTTTTCAATATTTTCTAAAGTAAAATTCTGCTCTCTTTGGTATATAAGTTATACTGTTGGAAATTTGCATCACATAAATACCTACAAAGTAATGCCAAATGTATGTGTACATAATTACTGCAGCAATAATTATAGCAAAAATAAATAAATAAAACAATTTAAATCATTATTAAGACTGGCTAAATAAATAAAATTTCTCATACAATTAAAATGCAGTTATTAAAAGATGTAAATCTGTATTGATAACATGGAAAATAGTCCAAATATATTAAGTGATACTGGAAAATCATTTTGATTCTTTCTCTTTCACTCTTGTGGTTTAAATCCTTGCTACTCAAAATGTAGTCCTCAACCCAAAATCATTAGAGTGATACTACCTGAAAAATTGTTAGAATCTGACACTATGCCAGATGCCTACAAAATCTACATTTCAACAAGATTCTATGTGATTTGTATTCACATTAAAATTTGGGAAGCAGAGTGTAAGTGACAATCCTCACAGTGACAATCCACAGTTGCTGGTACACACTTGTATCATAACATTCATTGTAGACCATTTACAACTTTACTTGTCTAAGTCCTTGAATTAGACTGTGAGATTGTTAAAGGCAAATTCTCAGTTTTGTTATTGTTCTACATTCATTGCACCTGACACAAAATAGGTACTTCATAAATGTTTGTTATATAAATGAGCAAGAATAAAAAGTAACCCAAAGTTTAGTTTATTACTCTTTTATAGCAATTCATCAACTATATAGCCATATAAAAAATAGTAATTACATATGATAGAAAAGGTAATCTTTAGAAAGGTATTTTGAAAATCCACAATGTTTGAATGTATACCTATCCTAGAAAAATACTACAAAATATTTTTATTCTCATCAAATAGTATATAAATCCAGGATTATACATAAAGCCTCTTATATTGTTTGCTTTTCCTTTTAAAAAGCCCTCCATAGAAATTATCACATAAATCACTAGTTTGGGCATAAGCCAGCAATCTAAAAAAAGTAAATTACTTTTAGATTTCTATTGTTTTTCTGATGACATACAGATTATGCAACCGTTTATCTTTAAAACTGCAGCTGCTGTTGGCTCTGCATCACTATTTACTATAATTAGTGCCTTCAGAGATCATTCTGACCCATATCCCATTATAGGTTATGCCCAGGCCAGATGATCAATTACAGAAATTAGCAGCACTCATGGATGTTTACAAAATCATGGCAGTAGAAATCTGTTTTTCTAAAGCATGATAACGCTTTAGTATACATTCACCCTTCAACAAAAATTCTCACCTGGCTGTTTCTCTCCACTCAGCATCCTCCCCTTCACGCCAGCAAATCTCATCCAGTTCTGTGAAAAGGTCATGAGGAATGTGCTCCTCATCATCATCCTCAGTTCCCAGAATAAACTGTACCCGCTGTGATGGGGTGTCTATGGAAAATCAGACATGAACATGCATTACCACGACTTCAAGTTTAAAGGGTCCCGTTTGCCTCCTTCATTGCCACTCCAAACTCACGCCCCCCTGCCTCCACAACAACACTCATCTGAAGTAAAGTTGGGGAGTTAAAACTAAATTTAGCATTACATTAAACCTAGCATAATTTGAGAGCATCAATATGTAAAATACTAAATAGTGCATAGGTATTATCAAAAATAAAATCAAATGTAATGATTATTTTGTATTATTTATAACACTCATAGAAACTACAGTACTTCTATTTCTCTCTCATATACGCATACATCTCATCATTTTTGCTGCATTTTATGATAATATTCAGAAGAGAGGACTGATGAAATTCACTTGTACTAAAATTATGCTGAATATAACTCACCAAAGAACTCCCTTGTGATGTTTCTTTGTAGTCACTCCAAAGTCCTCCCCCCAACCCTAAGCAACAACTAATCTGGTCTCCATTGAGTATTTCCTTTTTCACAACGTCATATAAATGAAAAATATGAAATATAACTCTTTGAGACTGTTGCTAGTCACTTAGCATAATGCCTTTGAGATTTTGAAATGTATCTATGTCACTGAATGAATCAGTAGTTCATTCTTTTTACTGTTGAGTAATAGCCCACTGTAGAAATGTACACAATTTGCTTAGCCATCCACTTGTTGAAGGATATGTAGGTTGTTTCCAGTTTGGGGTAACTATGAATAGAATTTCTATAAGTATTCTTCTATGAGTTTTTCAGTTGAGCCTAAGTCTTTATATCTCTAGGGTAAGTATCTAGGAGTAAGACTGCTAGGTTCTATGGTAAGTGTATGTTTAATTTTATAAGACAATGCCAAACTGCTTTGGAGAGTGTCTGCGCTCTTTTGCATTCCCAGCAGCAAGGTATCAGAGAGTTGCTCTTATTCCACATCTTTATCAGCACTTGGTGTCATCAATTGTTTCTTACCATTCTATGTAGTAGTATCTCAATGTGGCATTCATTTACATTTCTCTGATGTCTATTGTTGACAATTTTCAAGTGTTTATCTGTGATCCATATATTTTATTTTGGTGAAATGTCTGTTGAAATATTTTGTCCATATTCAATTGGGTTGGTCGTTTCTTTACTGTAGAGTTTTGAGAGTGCTTTATATATTCTGGATATAAGTCTGTGGATCATGTAATTTATAAATATTTTCTTTGCTTCTCTGTACCTTGTCTTCATATTTTTTAACAGTGCCTTTCACTGAGCAGGAGTTTTAAATTTTGATAATTACATTTTATCATTTTATGGATTATACTTTTGGTATCAACTTTAAGAATGCTTTGCCTAAAGGTCACAAAGATTTCTCTTTTTTTTTTCTAAAAGTTTTACAGTTTTATGGTTTACATTAAGAACTATGGTCTATTCAGTTTAAGGTTTTTGTTTGTTCAGGAACCCAACTCTTTTGTAATGGGCAGTAAGCCACCCTTACACTTGCACCATAGGGAGATATTATTACACTTCACAGTATACAAACCTTCCCTCAGCTCCAGAGAGAGATGCTATCTTTATCTTCCAAGTCTGTTCACCATGCAAACATCCTTGAAAGACAGGCACAAAGGCAGTCAGTGCTGTGCTCACAAGATGGAAGGTAACTGAGAGAGATCCATGGAGAAATATCTCCCAACAACTGCCTTCATGGCCATGCTGATTATTCTCAGAAAACACCATTAAATTTTATCTTGCAACTATTCTTTTTAAATCTTTCAACCATGTTTCTGCCTCTGGACATTCCCAACTTTATTTGCTCATTCTTGAATTCAAAATATGAGACTAAAAAAAAATTCCTGAGGATTTTTATCCATTATTTCTTCTTTTATTTATATTTTAAAAGATTATATAGCCTGACCAGGAGGTGGCACAGTGAATAGAGCGTCAGACTGGGATGCGGAGGACCCAGGTTTGAGACGCTGAGGTCACCAGCTTAAGCGTGGGCTCATCTGGTTTGAGCAAAGCTCACCCGCTTGGACCCAAGGTCGCTGGCTTGAGCAAGGGGCAGTCTGCTGAAGGCCCACGGTCAAGGCACATAAGAGAAAGCAATCAATGAACAACTAAGGTGTTGCAATGAAAAACTGATGATTGATGCTTCTCATCTCTCTCTGTTCCTATCTGTCCCTATCTATCCCTCTCTCTGACTCTCTCTGTCTCTGTAAAAAAAAAAAAAAAAAAAAAAGATTATATAATCGGTTGCTGGATAAAAGTCAAAATAAAAAATTCATTCAACTCCTATATTATAATAAAAATGATTAGAAAATCTAGTAGAAAAATATTCCACTTACTTTAGAAGTAAAAATATAAGGTTAAGAATAAATCCAACAAAATTATAGAATATGTTTGTGATAAAAATTATAAAACTTTATTGAATGATATTAAAGTAGATCTAAATAAATTAATAAATGTATATTAATGTGAAGGATCAAAAGTAGAAAACTATCTTATAAATTCAATGTTATCCCAGTAAAACACCTCGTATTTTCAAATATTTTTAAAACATAAAAGAATAAGTAAATCAATAATAAGCACATAATGATTATTGAAATCTATAATATTAAATATTTTATATGTGAAAATAAACTTATTAGCCAGTTATTTAAAGGATTAGGTTATAACTAAGTCACAATTGAGAAGATATGAAAAGTCAAAGGTGAAAAATATACACAAAATATAAAATATAGTGTCATACTTAATGTATACATAAATATTTGTGGTTGAGTCCTACCCCTGCCTAACTCATTAGCCTATTTTCTGTTATTTCTATTTTTACTCTATTGCCGGTATGTTAGCTTTCTTTCAGATTTTTAAATATACCACCCTGGCCAGTTGGTTCAGTGGTAAAGTGTCTTTTAGCATCTTAAAGAGGGACTCAGATTATGTTTCAATACAGCAAATGTTTAAAATGTGTAATTCAATGACTATTTTTTCTCATGTCTTAAATTGTATGGCAAATCACATAAATTATTGTACTATCAAAATCAGAAAGAATTTTCTAAGCATAAGTTTTCCTATGTTGAAGGTAACTGATAAAAGAGAGGATTATAATACAAACTAAAGTAAAAAAATATGGCATATAAAGATAAAGGTCTGTTTTTAAGTTTTCTAAAACATAGTGAAAATAAATAATAATATATAGTTGCACTAGAGAATAAAAATATCAGCCTCTTAGCATCTTCTTCTAGAAGCTGCTGACTCATCAAAGACTCCATTAAGACAGTGAAAAGAGTTCCTGGCTTGTTGGCTCAGTGGTGGAGTGTTGGCCCAGCATGTGGAAGTCCCGGTTTTGATTCTGGGTCAGGGCACTCAGGAGAAATGACCATCTGCTTCTCCACCCCTTCCTTTTCTCGCTCTCCTGCAGCCATGGCCCAAATAGTTCAAGCAAGTTGGCCCTAGGCACTGAAGATGGCTTCATGGCCCCACCTCAGGTGCTAAAATAGCTCAGTTGCTGAGCATTGGAGCAGTGGCCCCAAATGGGCAGAACATCAGCCCCAGACAGGAGTTGCTTGGTGGATCCTGGTACAGGCACATGTGGGAGCCTGTCTGTCTGCCTCCCTGCTTTTCATTTAATAATAATAATAATAATAATAATAATAATAATTAAAAAAGACAGTGAAAAGATAAGCCACAAAACACAAATAGAAGATATTTGAAACATGTAAAAGCAATAAAAAGACTTTTATCCATAATATATAAAGAACTTCTATAAAGCAATAAGAAAACACAATCCACTTAAAAAAAAAAAGAAAGAAAGAAAAGCAGAAGGCTAGATAGACACTTCATAGAAGAGGCTATACAAGTGGCCCAAAATTATATGCAAAATTGCTTGATGTCATTAGTAATCAAGAAATGTAAATTAAAACAGTGACATACCATTATTTATATATTACCAGAATGACTAATGTTAAAAGTATGAAATTGCTAAATGTTGACAAGATTGTAAAACAACATAAGCCCTCATACTTTTCCAGGATGTGTGGGGTATAAATATGTACCCCATTTTGGAAAATTGTTCAGCATTACCTCCTCAAGTTGAAAATATGTATAACCTATGATTTAGCAACTAAATGATTTCTATGTATGAGAAATGCATATGTGTGGCAGATACATACACAAAGACATTTACAACAACATTATTCATACTAGCTTCAAAATGTAAATGATCCAAATATCCATCAATAGTAGAATGCATGTTATATAAAAGCAAATGAATACTGTACAATAATGACAATGAATAAAACCAAAGCTAAAGCCAAAAACATTGGTGGATCCCACTAACCCAAGAAGCAACTGAACAAGACAGACAAATATCTCCTGAATCATTTATACAAAGTTAAAAACTGGCAAAACAACAACAACAAAAGAACATCCAGGGTAAGAAGACAGGCTAAAGATCCTTTGGGGAGGGAAGGTGAGAACAGTGACTGGGAAAGAGCACAGATGGGTTTCCGGAGTGCTAACCCAGATAGTAAGTAGTTACACAGGTGTTTGAGTTATACATTTATGCTCTATGTTTCAACAATTATAAATACCAGTGTTATATTTTATCATACTTAATAATAAAATAATTTTTTAAAAAAAGACATGTTCTTATATATCAGTCAGTTGGGAGTTAAATAGGAATAGAAAGTCATTGCTCATCAAAAATTAGCACTTTGAAGTCATGTTTTCTATATTTGCTTCATTTTTTCCTAAAGTATATACATAATTTACCATATAAAACTGAATAAATCCTAGGTCTAATCCCAGGGTTGTACTAATCTATACAGTACTTTTGAGTATCATATTTTAAATAAGCATTTAAAAGTGTCTTATGTTGGCCCTAGCCGGTTGGGTCAGCGGTAGAACATCGGCCTGGCATGTGGAAGTTCCAGGTTCAATTCCGGGCCAGGGCACATAGGAAAAGTGCCCATCTGCTTCTCCACCCTCACCCCTCCCCTTTCTCTCTATCTCTCTTTTCCCTTCCTACCACCAAGACTCCACTGGAGCAAAGTTGGCCCGGGTGCTAAGGATGGCTCCATGGCCTCTGCCCCAGGTGCTAGAATGGCTCCAGTTGCAACCAGAACAACACCCCAGATGGGCAGAGCATCACCTCCTGGTGGGCTTGCCAGGTGGATCCCAGTCGGATGCATGTGGGAGTCTGTCTCTCTGACTCCCGTTTCTCACTTTAGGGGAAAAAAAGTGTCTTATGTTTTTAAGATGTATTTCTACTGCTTATAGATTAATTTAATTTACATCCTGCAATTATGTCTCCTGTTACATTCTTTACTAGGAAATGAAGGAGTATATCAACATTAAAGTGTTTTGAATACTCCCCATTATCTTTCATGTTTCACTGACTTCAAGTTTATCCTTCAAAATTATCATTTTAAAACACCTCTTCCATGTTCCCAGTTGAAAATATAATTTAAATTATACAAGGTGAATAAAAGATGATATTAAAATAAAAAATTCTGAATGCAAAAGTTTAGCAGTTTTTGTTATCAGAAAATTGACTGCAATATGCAGGAGAATAATTAATCATCATATTCTTATATAGACAGTTGTTTATTAACTCCAGCTCTAGAAGTAGATTGAATTCATTTGTGGATATCTAAAGTTTTCTGTATAATCAAAGTATCACCATCAAACTACCAGACAATGCCCAAACCAAGTCCACCTTTGGACTCACCCAAAAGTCACAATGCAATCATGGGTCTAGTGAACTAGAACCAGCCGTTGCAGTCCTGTGACTTCTACATAATCTCTTTTGGCTATAGCATAAGTCTGTTCACTTTTCTCTGGATGCAGCACTAACATAACCAGGTTTCTAATAATACTGCTTTACATGACTGGGTCATAAAATAAAGTGGGATTCTGCTGATGTTGCTCATGTATTAGAGTGACAACTGTTTAAGAATACCAATACTCAAACATTCTCTCAAAATCATTTTTGTTAAATTGATGGTTGCTCCAGAATTATGGGCCCAAATTATTTCATGTCTTCATAAATTCACACTCCAATTTATAGGATCCCAGCAGAGCAACCTATAGCTTCCTCACATGAATTTTTAAGAATTTTAAGTCACCTGCAGGAATGTCTTCAAAAGATTTTTTAAAAATCTTTCCAAGTAAAATAAATATTCTTATTGATCAGAAATTTTCTTTGAAGCCTTCAGCACAGTAATCACATATGTTCTCACTATGCAGGATAATAAAGCACAAATCAAGTGGGATGGTCAATCTGATCATGTGACTCAGTTCTTGACTATCAAGGTACCTGAATTGACTGTGGACTAGAAATAAAAGCACATACTAATTAGTCCAGAAGAAACTGAAAAAAAATGAAATCCAGTAAGTTCTACTGCTTAGAGACTGCCAGCGTGCCACATTTGTACCTGATAAAACAGATCTTAGGTCTAAATGTCAGTAAAGACACTCAGATGGTTGGGGGAGGAAAGAGGTAGGTGGCATCCAGAAATAGTGGCTGATCCATCAGAGGGAGAATCTGGACCACCTGACTTATTTCCAAGTTTCACTAAATAAAGAGGCAGAGCTTCTTATGATCAGTGGTTCTTGATTCTTGATGGATGTCAAAGCACATGGAGTACTTTTTAAAAAATACCAGAGCCTAGAGAAACACCCAAAATTAATTAATTTTTAACTAGTTAACTCTCATAAAAGATTTTGAGAGTAGGCCCCACATTAACATTTTTTAAAGCTTCTCAGATGATTCTTATGTGCAGCAAGGTTTGATTAAACAATATATAGAGTTTGACAAATTATAATGTACACATAAATTTTGTAAAAATTTTGTCAATATACAGACTCTGATTCAAAAAGATTGGGGTAGGTCCTGGGATATGCATTTTTAATAACATGAAATGTGAGGAAATATTTCTAGCTAATTGACCACACTTTGAATAGCAACATTTCTAGAACAGATGATCTCAATCTTAGCTATCCGTTAGGATCACTTGAGGTATTTTTGTAAATGCCTATGCTTGGGTCCCACCCACGGAGATTCTGAGTGGCATGAAGCTCGACCATCAATATGTTTTAAAGCTCTCAAGTATAGTTAATGTTGAGATTAACTGTTCTAGAAAAACTGACATAATGTGTCCAGCTGTGGAAAAACAATGACAGAGGTAAAGAAAACAAATTTATTCTTGTTTTTTGTTTTTAGTTTTTACAAAATATTTCTAAGATGATGTAAATATATTTTCTCAAATACTAGAAAAGAACAAAAACTCAAAATAACCATTAAAATTTAGTCTAACAGACAATCCATTCCCTGAGTCTAAGAAGGAGTCTTGACTAACTATAAGAAGATGGAGCTTGAATGAGAAAAATCCACCTAGTTATCTCTTTATTACACTCCCAGACTCTACTTCATGAAACAAAAAACACTTGAAAGTGTGGGGGACACTTTCACACCTCCACTTTCTGCCCACTGACTCGGAGACAACCATCCTTCCCTCATGCTAGTGCAGGAAACCCGGAGTGCTTATCTTCACTCACTCCTCACCAACAATCATTCTACCCCTGGAAGAAGTTCATGGTATTTGGGGACATTTGATGCCCATAACAATACACATGGATGAAGACAAGGAGCACACACATGGCAATGCTTTCTAAGTAATCCTAGGATATAGCTGGACATATATAGTATCAACTTGCCTTATAAAAAGATGAGTAAAAAGAAAAATGAACTTGGGAGTCTATAAAAATACTCAAGTCAGTGGAAAGTTGCCAAATCTAGGTGGCTCAAAGGAAGATAATAGCTCTGAAAAATATCTACATCAAAACTTCCCAAAATGTCCAAAAATAAAAGATATTCTCACTATACTATATAGATATAGATTATCAAACATGAAAACAAAAACTAAATGAAAATAACATGAGATAAGAAAGAAATTTTTTTTCTTTTTTTTTTTTGTATTTTTCTGAAGCTGGAAACGGGGAGAGACAGTCAGACAGACTCCTGCATGCGCCCGACCGGGATCCACCCGGCACGCCCACCAGGGGCGAAGCTCTGCCCACCAGGGGGCGATGCTCTGCCCCTCTGGGACGTCGCTCTGCCGCTACAAGAGCCACTCTAGCGCCTGGGGCAGAGGCCAAGGAGCCATCCCCAGCGCCCGGGCCATCTTTGCTCCAATGGAGCCTTGGCTGCAGGAGGGGAAGAGAGAGACAGAGAGGAAGGAGGGGAGGTGGAGAAGCAAATGGGCGCTTCTCCTATGTGCCCTGGCCGGGAATCGAACCCGGGTCCCCCGCACGCCAGGCCGACACTCTACCGCTGAGCCAACCGGCTGAGCCAACCGGCCAGGGCCGAGATAAGAAAGAAATTTAAGAAAACTAAAAATACAACAAAATCAAATTCCCTAATAGAACTAGTAAAATGCAGAACTGATATTTCAGGTAATAAAATTAATAACATGAGCCTAACTTTAAGCTACAAAGGAAAAGGACAAAGAGCAGATGTCATAAATCCAGCGTGCAGATAATTAAATACAAAGAAGAGACCAAAGAAAATGAAGCAAAAAGATAAAATAGAAAAATATTCTCTATGTGAAAAAATACCAGTGTATGCATATTTGAAAAGGCTTTTTAATATACCCACCATTAGGCCTATCTTGGCAAGTTTTCTTAAATAAAAAGACAAGAAAAATGTCTATGAGCATTGAACCTTAAAAGAGAAATTTCAAAAATGAAAAAACAGAGACTATAGATTTCTCAATGCTTAGTGAAAACAGTTACTGAATACCCCAAACCTCATATGTCATTAACTTACTTCATATCTGAATACAGGTGAATGTGGGGAATGTGGATTTGAGGGAGGTTGAGGAACTGTTTAAAATAGGAGAAACTATAATGTTTAAAAGATGATAATAATAATCCAGTTGAAAAGCATAAGTCATTTCAACTGTAAATTGTTAAAATTTCCAGGTGGGACCAAACAGGAAATAAAAGTAATTGCAAAGGAAACTCCTTATTATATTAAAAGAAGAAAACAGTCACAGATATAAGCATATAGGTCTATATAGTTAATAGGAGGGAAGTTAAGTGAGTTCTTCCTGGTGACATATTTTGCTTCTCAAGTTAAAGGGGGATGTTGGAGAACAATGAAGAAGGTTATAAAATAATTTTTTCCAAAGTCAAAGAAATGCAATAAAATTGGGAAGAGGTGTTGAAGCTCCACTTAAGGCATGAATATAAATGGTTACAATCCACCCTGTTGAATGTCTAAGTCCTGCAGAGAATCCTCCCCTACTTGGGGAGAAAGAGCGAGAAAGCAAGGATGTGGAGGAAACCCAACATAAGCATAGATTTTAAAGTGGGGGTGAGGCATGAATAAAACTATACAGGGGACCTAAGGTATTTAGAGTATTAGCAGAAGTGTTACTAAAATTACAAGCTACAAAATCAGAATAGGTTAAGGAAACAAAGATTATTATATGGATAGAAAAAAAGTAGGCCAAGTACTTGCACAAGCAAATACGAAGAGAAGCTGTAGTCAGAGAGCAAAGTGCATGCATTAGCCATGTCAGAGGTGAAGTAATTATGGGTAAATAGGTGAGCTGGGTACAGTGAAGGGAAGGTCAAGGAATTGAAAGCCTGGTTCTTGGGTGTGTCATGTACACAGGCTCTCATGGCTCTCAGGAATTGTTAACAACTACCATATTACTACATGTTGATATTCTCTGTATCTACTTTAACAGAAAGAACATTCAAAATACTAGAAATTTTACATCCTAAGAATGAAATTTAGGCAGATTAACAGTATTGTAAGTGAGAACTTAATAAAGCATTTCCCCCTGGGTTTGCAAACTACTTACAGCAACTAAGTTTTACTACCAAAGTATAAATATATTTTCTCTAACACAAATCTAAGACAATGCTCACTTTCACAAAGCTGATACACAAGACAAAAATAAAGATCAAGCTTTCTCTCTCTCACTTCTCCCCAAATCGGTCCAACATAACATATTATAGAAAAGTATAAACAATTTTATGACTATAAGGTACTACTGATAATTTGGATTATACAAATACAATATTATTATGGTCACACATTTAATTAAAACAAGGCAATCTTACCAAAGGAGGGCGATTCCCTTCCATCCTCTAATCCCGAATCTCTTTCTCTGTCTCTTTTTCTGTGTTTATGACCACGATGCCTATGACGTCGATGGCTTTTTCTTCCTCCCAGGGGCACATGAACTCCAATAAATAGTGTCCGATGACCTTTATCAGATGTAAAAGCACAAATTAAACTCTAAATTATTCCAGATCACAGAAGATGACAATTCACATGTTAATTCAATTCAATCCAGCACATAGTTTTTATGTTTATTATGTGTGTAAATCTTAGGGATTGACTCTTTATTTTGGTATAATTTAAGTATGCCACAAGTTTGTCACAAATATTTATATATTAATATTTGGTTATATATTTTATAATCACCTTAGTTTATTCACTGTCTTAATAATCTCTCTATGTTCATTTCCCATAGTTTAAAATTATACTATTCTCATTTGTGTGTGTGTGTGTGTCTTAATTTATTAAATTTATTTATTTTTATTTATACAATTAAATTTAGCAGGGTGACATTGGTTAACCAGAGTAATAGATTTAGAGAAAACATCTCCATTTTAAAAAATTCATTCTACTTTCCACCTACCCTCAACTAACCAGTTATCTAGTCAGTTCCTTTCCCATAACTGTTGTGTGTGTGAAACAATCAATCTTTAATACACCAGATTTCACCAAGGTTCCTTACTATTCCAAGTTTTGTGGCAATTTTTTCAGCTCTGCTGTTCCCATCTGTGGCACTTGATACCATTGGCCACTTTCTTCTCTATGACTCAACTTTCTCTTGGCTCTCTTCCCTGCTCCTTTGTTTTATTCATATCAGTTTCCTTCTGTGGTTCTTCTTCCATTTACTCATTCAAGGTTGGGGTCCTAGCTGTCTTTGACCTCATGAGTTCAACTAATAGGTAGGCAGATGGATGAATGGATGAATGGGTGGATGGATGGATGGATGGATGGATGGATGGATGGATGAATAGATGGATGAATAGATGGATGAATGGATGGATGGATGGATGGATGGATGATAGATGATGATAAATGATAGATAGATGATAGAGATAATAGATAGAGATAAACACACATTTTATATATAATATATATATTTAGCAATCTCTGAGACCCATATCTTGACACTTAATCTCTTTCTGTTGCTCAGACTGCAGACATCCTTCCCACAGGAGTATAAACTTAACATATCCATGGAATTCATCCTTCTCTTCATTCTCTAAGGAGTAACTATCTGTCATCTATCTCAGTAAATGCATTATCTATCCAGTCATGTCATAGCCCCAATTTATCACTAGATTCTCCTTTGCATATCTTGAATTCATCCCCTTTTCAATAGTCTTAGTGTTACTGTCTTAGTTGGAACTCTCATCATCTCTCACCAGGACCATTAGAACATTCTCCTTACTGTTTTCTTTTCTAAATGTTATCTTTTCCAACTACATCCATCTTGTATACTGGTGGGGTTTTTTTCTTCAAAAATGAAAATCTGACTACATTTCTACCCTGCTTTACTCATTGATTGCTCTTTGTTGTCTATAGCATAAAGATTTCGGAACTCTATAAAGCTAAATGATACCTGACCTCTGCCTCGTTCTCTGATCAGGCTTCAAAACACACTCTGCCAGACTATAAGGCAGGGTATGCTCTTCATTCCTGAATTTCCAGATGTTCTCAAGTCTCTCTACTTTTACTTAATGCTGCTTTTATTCTTCCAACTGTATAAAACACCTTTGTTTCTTCTGACTACAATATATTGTAAATAGTTCTTCATCTCCCAAGTCTCAGTTCAAGAATTTAAAATGTTTTCCATATCTTCTCACTCCACATATGGTTGACCACTTTTCCCCCAATCACACACACCAAAGCACAATGACTCTTATTTGTAATTATTTACTTATAAGTAGTTTTTCTCTTATGAATTTTCTCTAGAGAAGTCCTATGGATTTGCTCATTTTGTATCTTTAGCACATGTCATAGTGCCTTGTAGAGAGAAATACCTAACAAATGTTTAAAAAAAACTTAGTTAAATTCTCACTTAATTAAAAAAAAGAAATAGAAAAAAAAGAAAGCAAATGCTTGAAAAAATAAAAAGATGAAGTCATGATCTTCCAATTAAACATGTGATATTTGATTACACAATTGTTATTCATCTCTACCCTGTCTGAACACTTTCTTTTTAGTGTCAAGTAAGGAAACAATTTATTATCCATAAAATAAATGATTAACAAATTTTATCACATTAAAATCAGAAAATTCATTACACAAAGTATGGGAGAGATAGACACAAAGCATTAAATTTGCAAATTCTAAGATAAAAAATAGTAAAAAGGGCACACACAAAAAAAGAAACTTGAACAAGCACATAATGCAAGAGAAAATCCAAATGGTTAATAAATGTAGGAAAAGGCGCTCAACTCCATTAGTTCTCAGGAAAAAAAAATTCAAACCAAAATGAGATATTTCTATATCCTTACCACCATGGCAAAAATTGAAATGGTTGAGAACTCTATGTCTTGGTGTGATGCAGAACAGTTTCTCATATAGCACTAGTACTAGTATACTACTGAGAGATCCACTTGGAAACAGTATGACATTTTCTATTGAAGTTGAAAATATCTATACCTTATGACATAGCAATTTATCTGGACCCTAGAGAAATGCTTACAAATGTGTATTTAAAACAGAACTCTTTATAAAAACAAAACACTCAAAACAACCCAAAAGTCCATTAATAAAATGTATAAAGTTAGGGTGTATTCACATAACATAGATGAATATTACAAACATATTATTGAGTTCCCTTTATAAAGCTTTAGAAATAGAAAAATTATTCAAGGATGTATACACAAAAAGAGATCAACATAAAAGTCATAATAGTTATTACCTCTGGCATACAGGAGAGTAAAAGTATGATGATAAGAGTCATGTGAGGAGCTTCCATGATACTACGAATGTTTTATTTCTTAATACAATTTTTTGCCTTGCAAATACACATTAAACTGTATATATATAAGCTTTCTGACTTTTCTGTGTGCATGCTTTATTTCACAATTCTAAAAAATTTAAAAAGAAACCAAGGAAGAGGTTCAAGAAGGGAACAGATACCAGTTTATATGCTATAAAAAATTCAAACAAGATTAAAACTAAATATTAACCATTACAGTCAGAAATTACTGTTTAAAACCTTCTTGACAGCATTTTGAGTGGATGGGAAAATAATGAAAAATTGAGGAAGTGACTATTTCCCAGAGTTGCAAATAAAGGCTTTACAGAGAGGTGGTACTTAAACTAAACTTTAAAAACTGCTAAGGTTTCTAAGAATTGCTGATTAAGATAACCATTTCCAGACAGGCAAAGATATAGGGCGCCATGAAACATGCTGGCAAATCCAAAGGGCCTGGTTGGTTGGGTACAGTGAATATTGCCTTTGTTTGTAGAATGTGAATCTGATGGGCAATTGCCAGAAGTAACATCCTAAGAAGTTGCCAAGTCAAGGCTAAAATAAACAATC
The DNA here is from genome assembly GCF_036850995.1 of Saccopteryx leptura. Lineage (NCBI taxonomy): Eukaryota > Metazoa > Chordata > Mammalia > Chiroptera > Emballonuridae > Saccopteryx > Saccopteryx leptura. The sequence continues at coordinate 47,227,293 of NC_089509.1, read as the reverse complement.
TGAAACCATATCCAAACATAATCAGGTAAGAAGAAGATGCCAAGAAACACAGCTGAACTGATGTCTTGAAGATATTAAATGCAAGAAAGACCAGGCAGAAGAAATTTCCTGAGGAAGAATCTTGCAGGGTTAGTTAAAACACCAAGACACGTTTGGGTAAATAACTATGAGTGTAATTGGTGTATCACATGAAAAACGTGTTTACCTTTTTATAAACTACAGACTGCCTTCCAAAGTGCTATAACATTTTGTATCCCAATCAGCAATGAATGATAGTTCCTGTCGTACCACATCCTTGTAAGCATTTGGTATTGTCATTGTTTTGAATTTTAGCCATTCTAATAGATGTGTAGTGGCATCCTTACTGTTTCAATTTGCAATTCCCTAATGACATATGATGTTGAGTATCCTTTCATATGTTTATTTACCATCTGTGGATCTTTTCTGGTGAGATGTCCATTCATATCCTTTCCTATTTTGTAATTAGATTGCTTTTTTTTTGTGACACTGACAGAGAGATTCAGAGAGACAGACAGATAGGGACAGACAGGAAGGGAGAGAGATGAGAAGCATCAATTCTTTGTTGCAGCACATTAGTTGTTCATTGATTGCTTTCTCACATATGCCTTGACCGGAGGGCTCCAGCAAACCGAGTGACACCAGCGACCTTGGGCTCAAGCTGGTGAGCCTTGCTCAAAGCAGATGAGCCCATGCTCAAGCTGGCGACCTCGGGGTTTCTAACCTGGGTTCTCGCATTCCAGTCCGATGTTCTATCCACTGCATCACCGCCTGGTCAGGCAGGATTGCTTATTTTTTATTGTTCAATTTTAAGAGCTCTTTGTATGGCAATGCTCTTTAATTATTTTTATTTTTTTATTTTTCTATTTTTATTATTTTATCTTTGTGTATTTTAGATAACAGTCCTTTATCAGATATGTCCTTTGCAAGTATATTCTCCTAGCCTGTGGCTTGTCTTTCCTTTCCTATAACAATGTCTTTCACAAAGAAGTTTTAATTTTAAAGAGGTCTAATTTATTAACTTTCTATAGATTTTGCTTTTATGTTGTATATAAAAGGTTATCACCATCAAACTCAAGGTCACCTAGATTTATGTCCTGTAATCTACAAATTGTATAATTTCTTGTTTTTATGTTTAGGTTTATAATTCTTTTTGAGTTAATTATTGTAAAAGGTATAAGATAAGTCCAAATTTTAATCTCATTACCTAATTATTTTATTAGGCATTTGCCCCAGTGAGTTGAAAACCAATGTCCGCACAAAACCTTGCACACAATTGTTTACAGCTGTTTTATTCATAATTGTCAAAAATGGGAAACAACCAAGATGTCCTTTAATAGGTGAATGAATAATCTGTGATACATCCCTATAATGGAGTATTATTCAACAATAAAAAGAAAGGAGCTATCAACCACGAAAAGACTAAGAAAACAAAAATTCATATTGCTAAGTGAAAAAAGCCAGTGAAAAAGCTATATATTATGAGATTCCAACTACATGACAATCTGGAAAAGGTAAAAGGACAGAGACAGTACAAATATAAATGACTGCCAAGGATTCAGAGGGTGGGGTGAAGTGGTGGAGCACAGGGAGTTTTTAGAGAAGTGACACTATCCTGTAATACAGTAATGCTAAATAGGTAAAAGTATATATATCTCTCAAAACCCATAGAAATATGCAAAACAAGAATAAACCCTACTGTAAACTATGGACTTTAGTTAATAATAATGTATTATTATTGGTTCATCAATTATAACAAATATACTGCACTAATGCAAATTATTAATAATAAGGGAAAATGTACAGGGAGGGGCCTAATTCTCGGTACTTTATGTACAATCTCTGCAAACCTAAAAATATTTTAAAAAATAAAGCGTTTTAATTTTAAAAAAGCCAAGACTTATAGCTACTCATAGTACTGAGTAGCTATAAAGATATTTATTTTATGAGAAAGCAAAAACATCAACAAATAAGGGAATATTTGTGTCAGTGGCTGGATCACATGTAAGGGGGGAGGGGGCTAGCACTGTGTTCTTATAGTCATATATTTTAGGAAAGTTTGTGAGTTTAAGATACCTTCACGATCAGGAGGACTTGAGTGGGGACATTTGAGGAAACTAAGAGATACAGAGTTGGAGGTATATTTATATTAGTTTAAACGAACCATGTTTAGGATTCACACAGTCACTTCTATATTTGAGTAAGTTATTGTTAGCTATTCTAAAGTAGGAATAGCTTCCAGGAATACTCATATTATCAATTGTGCCAAACTCATGTAACATTATGACACAAAGGGTCAAGGCTGAAGAGATGGCACAATATGCAGTGATATCACAATCTGAGAGTATGTGGGTTGTGGAGAAAAAGCAAGGTTTCAACTGTGCAGAGTCAGCATTGGTCTCTGGAAAATTCTTCCCTATCTTATAGAGCATACATGCAGGAAGCTTGATAGACATTTTCTTAAATTTTAAGACCACCTTATAATTTTTCATGAAATTTTAAATAAGTTGTAAAGGTGAAAGAAACCTTTGTAGACTATCATTAATAAAAATAATTTTAATTAATCATAGAAAAGAGTGGATTAACTTTCTATATTCTCAACAGAAAATATTTTCAAATGCTTAATAATAGAGGTTAAAATGTAGGGAAAAGGTACAGTGGTACCTTGAGATACAAATTTAATTTGTTCTGTTACCGAGCTTGTAAGTCAGTCAACTCGTATATCAAACTGCAGATACTGGATCCATGCGCTAACGTGCCAACTAGAGGTAGCTTTCCAAATCACGACTCATATCTCAGAATTTCACCTGGATCTCTAACAGATATCAGACCGAGTCACAGCTCGTATCTTAAAAAATTCATATGTTGGTCTGTTCATATCTCAAGGTACCACTCAAGGTATTACAGAGCTATATCAGGCACTTAATTTAAAATATTATGCTATTTCTTCAACTGTTATAATTTTAAGTTTTCAAATAAGTATCTGTTTAAATTTACCTCATTCTAAATAAATATTCACTTCTGTACCTAATTTACATTCAAATTTTGAATCTTTTTTCTCAGAAAACCCTCAAAATTACATAACCTTCCTGCCCCACAAAATATAAATCTGCCCCTAATGCCCTCTATATGTGGGCAGCTCCCAATATTGTAACTTCACACAAGCCTTTTCCTAAACTCCAAACAGGCTTATCTAACTGCTTACCTGACACATCCATGGCATATCCAAAAACCATCTTAAAATCAACATGTTCAGGGCTGAACTCCTAATCTGCCCCATCTCAACACCCTCCAATAAACTTCGCCTCCACAACCTTGCCCATCTTAGTTGATTTTTCTAGTTGCTCAGACCAAAAACCTTGAAACCATTTAAGACTCCTCTCTTTTTATCAGCCCACAACCAATCCATCAGGAAATCTGTTGAGACAACTTTAAAAATACATCCAGAATCGGCCCACTTATTATTTCACTTCACCACTCTGGTCAGGGCCACGTCAGACCCAACCCGCATTATTGCCATAGCCCATCAACAGGTCTTCTTGAGTCTACCTTTAGACTCTACAGTCTGTTACAACACACAGCAGCCAGTATAGTCCTTTTAAAATGCAATTTAGATCATGTCACTTCTCAGCTAACCTTTCTAATGTTACCCAATTCCTCTCAGATAAAAGGCCAAGGGTATTCTGAGGCTTTACAAGGCCTTCTGTGATCTGCAAACCCCGTTCCTGTTAACTCTGACACCTTCTCCCACTGACCTCCCCCCACACCTTCTCACTCCAGCCACACGGCCTCCTTGCTATGCTCACTGCCACCCTGGGAACTGTCTTTTTTCAATGTCTGAAATATTATCCCTACTTGGCTAGTGCCTAAACTCTTTCAAGTCTTTGCTCATATTTTACCTTCTCAGGGAGTCCTACACTGAATGCCTACACCCTATGCTCTCTGACCCTCCATGCAGCTCAGTGCCCTCTATTTTTATTTTTACTATAGCACTTACATACCATACAACTGCTTGTGATGTTGAATGTTCAATATATAGTTTTCCCAAGAAAAGAAGGGATCTTTGATTTGTTCACTAATATTTTCCAACTATCTAGAACAGTACTTGATAGTTCTTGGAGCTCAATAAGTTTGAGTTGAGTATATAGATCTTTGCATAAATAGAGATGATATTTGAAGTGGAATATCTAAATAACAGACATACAGGTATTGATCAACTTACTACCTATCCAACTTACGACCATTTGACTTTATGACCACAATCACTAGCCACGACTGCTCCGCGTCTGGCAGCGCAAGCATTGCCCAGCTGGGTGTACAAGAGTGCGGACCAGCTTCCGGCAGCACAACCATCTCTGCGTGCACCATTTCAACTGTTATCCCAGACTCAGTACAGCAATTTGTGTTTTATGTCTTGGATATTTTTCATCAAACCTCTCCCAAGATGTCTACCAAGAGGAAATTGTCCTTGTCCTTGACTTAAAGATTTTTATAACAACATTTCACAGTACTGTACATATAGCCTACTCAACTTACAACCAAATCGTGTTATGATCGGTCTGTTGGAAACAATCATGGTCGTAAGTCAAGCACTAGCTGTAATGCAGTATGCTAATAAACACATCAATAAACTTAAGGTATAAACAAAGCTAATGGCCAGAAACTTCATAGTAACAGTATTGAAAATGCCACAATTTATGGTTATAAAGCCATAGAGAAAATATGTTTCTATATGGTTAGATACTTCTAAAGCAAAGAACTGTGGCAGCTGGGCTAAAAGACAAACTCTGATAGTTCAAGGTTGACTAAATAGAGATTTTCAGAGTCATAGACACATCTCCCGGGTTTATGTGTTTACATTTCAAAGGTAATAAAGCTACCAGTTTATATTCCAAAGGGTATAAACTGAGGGCCTTCCCTTCTTTTTCCTGAAATTTATTTACAAAAGGAAGGAAAGATTTCTCTCCCTCTCTCAAAGATATAGCAATTCCTATATAAATTCCCAGAGCCATTATCTTAGGGTTCCCCACTCGTGTGCATAACCATCTGGTTTTCATCATCTTACTCTGAAGAGAAAGAATGGGGCATGGAGACAGTGTGGTTAGTGCTGTAAGTAATAACAGCCTGCTTCTGATCCAAAAACCTCTTGTTTCTTTTTAGAGCAAAATTAATAAGTAAAGATATTAAAAATTTATCAATGGGTTTAGAAGTTTTCCACCAAAATCATATGAGATAGTACAATAGACAAAAACATTGAACATGATGCCTGTAATACAGTCAACACTCATATTTACTAGTTCCAATTTCCCTTCACTCTTCTTACCCTCAGTGTCTTAAATGAATATGAAGGCAAAATAAAATTTTCCTGTCCTATTTTATTGTTTTTCTGCTTCCTTCTATATTGACTTTTCCAATTCCAATTGTAATGACCCTGGCCTAAGAAACTGGAAAATCACCTAAAATTCTGTGGAAAATAGTATGTAAATAAGTAACATTTTCAGGTTAATATTCCATAATTTTTGCCTATAATACTATATCCAAAATTGAATTTTTCATTTTCATCGATATTGCTTAATAAAAAAATGTTTAAGAAACTTAGTGATACATGTCATTATTCTGAAATGACTTAACATTTATTAAATCTAATCTAAAGTATTGTGTAAGATTATATAGGAATAATTTTTATTTTATGATATAAGCCAAGTTTAAAGAGGGAATCCTTTCAATGAGCATCTTTTAAATCAGTCAAAACAATCAATAGATTTTTATATCATGTGAAAAATCCAAAAAGTAATAAAAATACAGATCATTGAAATATGAATATACTTTGAAAATATTATGGAGAATTGAACAGCAATACTAAAAGAAAATATTTATTTTAGATAAATAGAGAACACTAAAATTTATTCAGAATTTACCTGAATGTCAGTTGATGGGAAATACAGTTTTCCCATGAGGAAAACAAAGAATTTATTAAATATAACACTGATTTTTTAACACAAATCTTGCTAACAAATCTTGGGTTTTGATACTTAAATTATGTGGATATCTTGTTGAACAGGTCCAGAATTACCGAAAATATTTCCATTGAATTGAATAAGAGGTACTAGTACTGAAACTTTATATGACCTGTAGTCATAGTATACTGTTTACAAAATGCAGCAAGGAAAAAAGATGCAATTGGGGAAGGAAAGGAATTTGACTGTGATTAATAATAATAATAATAATAATAATAATAATAAATTGTTCTCTTTTATTTAGCCAGCAAGGAAGAAGTCAATCTATGTACACTTGAAGAGAACTGGGGTGTTTGTTTGTTTGTTTGTTTGTTTTCTATGCGATGAATACAACATGACTGGTGCATAATTAGTGAATTGCTACAGCCATTTTATTTAGATATGTCAATCATGGGTAAAGGTCAAGTACATTAAACTAAATAAGCATTTGATCCTTGATTTTCATGGAGACTGTCAGAAAACACAACAAGGCATCATTTGTCAGAATATATCAAAGAACTATAAGTCCAATACAAATTCTCTGCTGAAGGAAAGCAATTGAGAGAAAGAGAAGAGACCAAGAGTGTGTGAGCTGACTGTGTGTGTGTAAAGCAAAGAGATATTTTAGGCTATAGCACTGTTGTTTCTTGCTTTGTTTTACTGAAAGAAAAAGTCAAACACCAGTACTGGTCATAGTCACTTGACCCTAGGGCAATATTTGTAATCAATACAAAACAAAGGTCACATGATTAACGATTCTTGTACAGAAGATAGATATTTTGAAAATGCTAAAATTTCTAATCAAAAAGCCATAGTTTAAAAAATTGAGATTTACAAAGTTTAGACAGTACTATAATATATTTTCAAAAACACTATTTCCTATCAATTTATAATACTGTCTTGAGCAACATAGCAACCATAGTGTTTTGTATCTTGAGACAGCACTGTTATTTTTTTAAATCTTGGAATATAGTAAGTATCAACATTTCTTCAGTAAATGAATGAATCCTAACAATATGTAATTTCTAAGAAACAAAAAAACATAAAACCCCACAGTTTTGATAGGTTATAAAACAGCCTTAAGCTGATGTTTACAGTGGGCAAGAGAGCTCTAGGGTTGAAATTAGTCAAGAGATAGAATAATGAAGAATGCTTACAGGTTATGATATCTGCATTTAAGAAAGGACAGCCATCGAATTGTTAGGACTCAAATCCAAAAACAACAACAGTGAATAATACAAATTTGAATATAAATAAAAGAAGTAGACAATACCAATCTGCATTAAAGCTAAGGTATGTGGTACCAGGCATTAAATTCTGTAGGAGTTCATAACAGAATGTAATCAAGGGTAACCTGGACAAGCAAGGAAAGATTCACCGGAAGGTAAGACTTGAACTGGGTCATAATAAGTAGGTTTTAGTTAGCAAAAGAATGGGAAATCAAGAAAAAAGAAGATAGTGAAAGAAAAAAAGGAGAAGTGTTCAGGGATGTTAGAGCAGGGGTAAAAAGAGGTGAGGTAGGGCATCTACTTTTATAATGACAAAAGGTTGCAATTTCACTAATATTTTAAAACTATTTATGTTTTGTGGTTTTATTTGGCCAGAAGAGGGAGAAAAGAAATCAACATCTGCCTTAGGATACCTAAAAAAATGAATACAAAAGAGAAGGATTTCTGAACAGCCCTGCCACTTTGCTTCAGGGAAATAGGTCAGGAAGTGAGAAAAAATTTTAAACTGTAAAATTTCCCAGATTTAGTTTTGTATTGTATTAATTCAAAAGACATGTGCACATGTAGAAAGCAGCTTATTCTGGGAATTACAGGAATTAAGGACACAGAGGCTTGCTTGAAAAAAACTGAAGAGTCATTGAGGAAACAAATTTCCATGAAGACAGTTGCAGAATCCAACTGTAAAACTGAAGAAATTAAACAAAACATCTCTTAAGATAGTGATAAACAACGCTTGACATTCCTATATAGGTATTTGCAAATAAAAAGATAGATTTTTTTTTAATGGTCACAGTATTTAATCAGCTTCTCCCATCAGGGGTAGAATCTACTCTTCCAATCCTTAAAGCTGGGTTTGGCCATGTGACTTGTTTTGACCAATGGGAACATTAGCAAATATAATAAAAACAGAGGCCTAGAAAATACTTGGTCATCGCTTTTTCCCTCTGTTTCTCCTAGGAACTAATATGTCCCCAAACAATCAGATATATCAAATATGTTTAATTTTATTATATATAATCACCAGTTTATGCTCCATTAGCACTTTATAGTTCTTAATAAAAATTTCAAGGTTTCAATTAAATAACTAATTATTTATATATAATCAGGTATATATTGCTTAAGATAGCATCTATAGGGAGAGCACTGTGGTCTGTTTAATCATGTTTATATTTTCAGTACCTGGAAGATCAAGAGCTCAGCAAGTGTTTCTTAAATAAATCAATGAAAACAAATCTTAATGTTAGCCTTTTTACAGCATTTTATGCTGCAGTAGGCTAAAGAATTCAAACACTGGGTCACAGGAGGAGAACAGGCTTTAAGGACTAGGATTTGTATTGACAAGTGAAATACAGATAGCATGTCTTGTGAAGGCTGGTGTGGCAACAGAGGGTCCACAGACATATATTAATATACTTAACCTGTTTTATTCAGGAAGTAAACAATTATTATTTCCTCAAACATTTATTGCAATAAACACAGATTTACACTGATATATAGAAACTACATTTCTTATTTTTCAGGTTTTTATGGGAAATTTTGGATGAAAACTATGACTTGCCCTCTCCCATACACAAGCTGGCCTGGTGTGGTGCTGAAGCTGGCCACACCAGTTCTCTGGAATCAGCTGAGCACACCTCTTCCTAATTCTGCATTCAGTGAAAACATTTTGGTGATTGTGAAATCAGTCACAGAAAAAGTAACCTCAAAAATGGAAAAACCATAAATCAAGATGGGGGCAGTGAGGATTATTAGAACTGTCTGGTGTCTGGTGGGGATATAAAGATGAAACTTCCTAATTTTTTTTTCTTTTTTTAGGTTGCTGACAGTTTTCTAACCAGAGAAATGACCTGATTAATTTACTTTAATAAGGTTGACTGCATGTTCTAGAAAATCCACTTGCACATTTCTGCAATTTTGTGGAGGCTGTGTAAGTACCCACTTCTGAGTAAGAATATAAAATAATCATTTTGGGCAAGGAAAAGGACAAGCATAGAGCTAAGATGTTGGGAAGTAAAATTAGGGGCATCCTCGCTCCTGCATCCATTTTCATCCTCAGATTTACAGAGAACCCAAATAATCTATCAGGAAAAAGAGAAGCTAAACCCAAATCCCATTGCTTCCAGAGTTAAAGTCACTAAACCATTTCTGGAGTATGGTCCCTAAATGAAGACAAGCAGGAAGAGATAACATTCTTCCACTTCCATCCCCATCTGCAGGAAACACCCCACTGCGAAAAGAGTCTGGCCCACCTCCCAAAACGCAGCCACTAGATTACAAAGGTGTGTGCACATACACTGCTGGACCTATGACCATCAAACGACTGATGCTAAAGCCTTTCTGACGATCACTTTGGTACTAAAGAACTTACCTTCAGTGAGAAAGGAGACACATGTGTCTCATTACAATAAGGGAAATGAAAAACTTAGGTCACTAAGAAGTTTAACACTTAAGGCTCAAGCCAGGTGAAGAGGTTCAGCTGGACAACATTGTATAGATAAATTATGATGGATCAAGAGCTTTAGTGGACAGGGCCTTGCACCAAATAATAGTGGGTCGTCACATAACTCTAGTGCAACCTGCATTATCCCAACTCCTTGGATGCCACCAGACCTCTATCTACCTGGTGGCAGAAGAAGCTGAAACTACAGTAATAGGCTAGGCTGTCCAGTGTTAACTGTTTGTTGAGATCAAAGTTGAGGGGCAAGTCTAGTGTATAAGGCCCATATTTTCATCTTTTATTTTTTCACTGTTGTATCATTGGTACCTGGAATAGTGTCTGGCACTTAATAATAGTCACTCAATAGAGATCTGGAAGAATGAATGAATGAATGAGTCCGAAGTCCAATTCATTTGTTGAGAATTAGCATCAGGTTAGAGACATTAAAGTATGATTCAACCACCTCGTCAAAGTAACCCTAGGGAAACTTGGGGGGGGGGGGTTCCTGGAGAAATACTGTAGACATCCAGAATACTGCCAGGCAGGTAGTGCCTCTGAGTTAATTATATTTGAAATGCTAACCAAATATGACCTAATTTTATATCTCAAGATGATAAAGGCATAACTTTTTGGTTAAAAAAGTTTATATTTGATGATTTTTTTTTAACCACAGCCTACCCTACTTCAAATGTCTTCTTCAAAAAAGATAAGAGAGTAAGTTTCTGTGGTTTTCACTAACCACAAATAATGTATAGGACATTTTTTAAACCTTCATTTATACAGAGTGAGCAGTCCTTTTCAAATTTAAAACTAATGAACTTTTCTGGTCAGTCAGAAAACTGAAAAACTTCAAGATATTTAATCAAAGTTAACAAAAAATTTATATTTAAAGCATACTCTAAAAGTTCTTGTAAAGATCATAGACTTTGGAGATGGAAATATCTTCAGTGATCACCTAACTGAAATCTCTCATTTTTCTTTTAAAATTTTAAGCCTTTATTCATTTTTAGAGAGAGAGAGAAGAGGGTAGGAGCAGAAAGCATCAACTCCTATGTGCCCTGACGAGGCAAGCCCAAGTTTTAGAACCAGCAACCTCAGCATTTCCAGGACGATGCTTTGCCCACTGCACCGCCACAGGCCAGGCTGGAACCTCTCATTTTAACATGTGAAATTAACAAGAGTTCAAGTTAACACAACATTTCTAAAACTAAATATTTCTAAGTAGTCATATTTAATAAGGAAATTTTTTTTTTTGTATTTTTCCGAAGCTGTAAATGGGGAGAGACAGTCAGACAGACTCCCGCATGCGCCCAACCGGGATCCACCCAGCACGCCCACCAGGGGCGACGCTCTGCCCACCAGGGAGCGATGCTCTGCCCCTCCGGGGGGTCACTCTGTTGCGACCAGAGCCACTCTAGCGCCTAGGGCAGAGGCCAAGGAGCCATCCCCAGCACCTGGGCCATCTTTGATCCAATGGAGCCTCGCTGGCTGCGGGAAGGGAAGAGAGAGACAGAGGAAGGAGAGGGGGAGGGGTGGAGAAGCAGATGGACGCGTCTCCTGTGTGCCCTGGCCGGGAATCGAACCCGGGACCCCTTGCACGCCAGGCCGACGTTCTACCACTGAGCCAACCGGCCAGGGTTTTAATAGGGAAATTTTAAACAACAGTTTTTCTTCATACAAAATTCTTCTATTTCAATGTAACATAAAATAATAGTCTATTTATCTTCTATATAACAATCTTTTAAATACTTTACGTTAGCGGTCACATTTTTTGCTATTTTCTTAGCAATGTGCTCAACCAATATTTGTATGAGATGACCTCTGCTTTGGTCATATTCATACTCTTCAGTGTATCTACCTTAGGTATATTTATTCTATGAAGGTCCACAGGATAGACCTGGGAGTTCATATGGATTCCAATAGTATTTATAGGTGGAAGAAACATTCTAGGAAGTGTATCAACCAGGGAGAATGTGAAGAATAAGGAAAACAAATCAAAGACAGATACTCACATATTAATTGTATTATTTCTAGGTGGTACGATTTGGGTTGTTTTTTGTTTTGTTTGCCTTCTTACACTTTTTTATATTTCTTGGATTTTTCTAACTGAATTTATATCATTTTAATAACTTCTAAACAATAGAATTTGTTACTATCTTCATGCAAACACATCTATACTTACAAATGTTCTAATAAACTATGTGCAAATTTAGAAAAATACTTTAGATCTTTCAAATCAACTTAGAATTATGATATTCTGTAAAAACAGACTATAATTATCAAGCTATCACTCACTTAAGATTTTTAAAATATCATGAATAAATTATGCATCAAAAAATTGATGTGACATACAAAAATTATGTGAAACAATTAAAATGAAGAAACATGTAAATAATGTATAACTCCCCTGAGAGTTAATTTTAGGAATAAAAGCAAATTCTATGATTAAAGACTTTAAGAGAATATTCTTTTATTTGGTTCTTATACTTTGGTTACCCATGAAAAAAATAGACTAGAGAGGGTCCTCAGGTTATAACACAGTTCCATTCCTACGACAGTGATGTAACCCAGATTTTGGTGTAAGTTAAAACACACTAGCCTAACACAAATGGAACACTTGCACTTTAAACAGTCTAAAATGGCGTAGGTAAGTGTACTGAGGGACGCCAACTCCCTCACTCTTATGCCGTGTTACTGCACATTCTCCCGCCGCACACAACCAAACTAGTTCGCCCGCATAGTCTGTAAGTACAATGCTGACAGCATAAGCTGAAACACTCACGTCTTAGTTTTTTTCAAGTTTTTATGGGAGTGAGCATCATAAACTCCAAACGTCATATTTTGAGACTGTCATAACCTAAGGACTCCCTTGTATAGGATCAGCACTTTTTATCTTTGTTTATTTTTGTTTTGTTTTTTTTTGAAACACTTTGGACATTGCAATGATTATAGGTTAGAAAACCATTTCAGTTCTCTTAAGCGTTCAGGAATGCACTGAGTGAAATGAAGAAATAGGAGCGTGTTACCATTGATAAATCAGAATTACGTTGTATGATAGCTTTGTGCCAGGTGTCTTAATCACATTTTCTCTGAACATTGCATCCATTATACACTAAGTGGTCCCCAAAGAAAAAGACTAGTAAACTAACTTTTGTTTCCTCAAATGGAAGGAGCAAAAGAATATCAAGATAGGCATATAATTTTCTCTATTAAATCCTTGACTTTATTATCTGCTAAAAGCAACCTATGATAAAGAAAATGTCATATTTATTTCATTTGTAGGCCTAGATTTATAGATTAGTTTAACTTTTCTGTTAAAGTTTTAAATTTATGAATTCTTGAATAACAATAAAATGTGACTATATTTATCTTAATAAGTGAAACATAATTATAAACTACTATGTTTACATGTTAAGTGCCTGAAAGGAAATTAAATATTTGATGAGTGTTAATTATGCACCTAATTACACTATATACATTTAATTTCTTACATAATTAGTGACATATGATTGAATTAGATAGAAATGAAATTCAATGCAATACATGTTGGCACCTATCTAGTTTTAAAGTGCTGGATATCATGGGAGAACATAATAAATACGTGTGAGGTGAATATTTGTCCCTCAACGAACTTATAATCAAAGAAAAAAAATATGCCACAGTAACACGGCATATGACACAAGCAAAGATGTAAATGCAGAAAGAAAAGTTAGGAGGAGGAAAATAATTATTCTGCCAAGAGGGTTCTGGTAACAGCAATGTATGGGCAGAACTAGCCTTCTATTTCTTTGTGGAAGAAAATCACTAATAAATGGAAGCAAAGAGAAGACATCATTTTGGTATAGTTTTGAACAAAAAGTCTTTAATAATTTTCCTGAAGTTTAATTGCCTTTTCTATGTTTTCTGACTTAAAATATAGTCAGTTTTGTTAGTAATACTTCCTAAGAATTGAAAATACTAGTCATCAAATACGTTTTTTACATATCAATTATTTAAGGAAAAAAACCTGTGGGGAGGACTGTAAGCTATAACAGGTATAGTGTTAGGCAACAAAGGAATATGAAGAGTAAAAGTGTAAGCATTCTACACTATATACAGAAATTAACTCAGAATGCATCAAAGACCTAAATATTAAGACCCAAAACTATAAATCAGAAGAAAACATAGGAAAACATTTTATGACATTAGATTTGGCAAAGATTTCCTAGATATGATACAAAACTCACAGGCAACAAAAGTAAAACTAGACAAACTGCCTACATCAAAAGTAAAACTTTCTGTATATCAACAGACACAATCAATAGTTTGAAAAAGCAACCTACAGAATGGAAAAAAATATCTGCAAATCATACATGGTTACTATCTAGATTATATAAAATACTTTTGCAAATCAATAGAAACAAAAAAAAATTTAACAATAAGCAAAAAACTTAAACACAGGTTTCTCCAGAGATGATAAACAAATGGCCAATATGCATATGGGAAGTAGCTCAACATAACTAATTATTAGGAAAATGCAAATAATAACCACAATGAGATACTACCTCATACTCATTAAGATGGCTACTATGAAAAAAAAAACCCAGAAAATTGCAAAGTGTGGGTGAGGATATGGAGGTGATGGAGCCCTTGTGCACTGTTGGTGGGAATGTAAAATTGTTTATCTGCTGTGAAAAACAGTATGACAGTTACTCTAAAAGTTAAAAATAGAATTACCCTATAATCTAGCAATCCCACTTGTGGGTATATATAGGATCTATAAGAGCACACTCATGTTCACCACAGCACTATTCACAATAGCCAAGAGGCAGAAGCAGCCATGTCCATCACAGATAAATAAACAATATATATATGGTCTACCGGAAAGTTCTGTCCGTTTCTATCACAAGTTTCGACACGTAAGCACATGTTTATTTGGTGCATGTGTGCCTCTCTATTTTTAATCACTTAATGTATACATACTGATGTAGCAAATTAACTAAAACAAAGTTGATTCAAGTTAGTCTTATGTGTGAAGCCATAGTATATCCATGGCTACTGATAAAGTTCATTTACGCCACTGTAATTTTAATGAATTTCAACATGGAAGAAATGCTACAGAAGCATGTCTGTCGCATCCACCATATTCCCCGGACTTAGCACCCTCTGACTATCACTTGTTTTTGTCCTTACAAAATTTTTTGAAGGGCAAAAAATTCAAAAATGAAGAAGATATCAAACGAGCACTGGTTCAATTTTTCGCATCAAAAGATAAAACATTTTTCAAAAATGGGATATACAAATTGCCCTCACACTGGCAAGAAATCATTAATAATAACGGCAATTATATTATTTAATAAAGTTTATTGATGGTAAGAAAAATTTATATTTTGTTTTATTCCAAAAATGAACAGAACTTTCCGGTAGACCATATATATATATATATATATTATACACATACAATAGAATACTGCTCAGCCTTAAAAAGAAAGAAAACTCTAGCACAATGTGCAGCATAGATGAACTTTGAGGACATTATGCTAAATACAGTAAGTCAGTCACAAAAAGGCAAATACTACATGATTCATTTATATAAGGTATGTAGAGTAGTCAGATTCACAGAAACAGAAAGTAGAATGGTAGTTGCTAAGGGGTAGGAGGAGCAGGAAATGGGGAATTGTGTTTAATGTGTATAGCGTTTCAGTATTCCAAAATGAAAAGGTTCTGAAGATTGGTTACACAATAATGTGAATATACTTAAAACTACAGAACTATGGCCCTGGCCGGTTGGCTCAGTGGTAGAGTGTGGACACAGGGTGGGAAGTCCCAGGTTTTATTCTCTGTCAGGGCATACAGGAGAAATGATCATCTGCTTCTCCGCACCCCCCCTCCCCATCCTCCCTCACTCTTCCTTTCCTGCAGCCATGACTCAAATGAGCAAGTTGGCCCCAGAAGGTGAAGATGGCTCCATGGACTGCCTCAAGTGCTAAAATAGCTCAGTTGCCGAGCAACAGAGCCACAGTCTCAGAGGGGCTGAACATCAGCCCTAAGATGGGGTTTGCTGAGTGGATCCTGATCAAGAAGCATGCAGGAGTGTCTCTTTGCCTCCCTGCCTCTCACATAATTAAAATAAATAAATAAACAAACAAACAAACTACTGACCTATATACTCATTTCTATGTTATGCATTTTTACCACAATATAAAGTTGTGGGATTTTTATTTTAGAAAAAAGAACAATGTAGTTGTTTGATAATATCAACCTTGATTGAAAATTGATCAGTTCAGTCAAAATAGCTAAAATAATAGCATCCATCTTTAGCTACAAAATATCTTCCTCTTGGCCCTGGCCGGTTGGCTCAGCAGTAGAGCATCAGCCTGGCATGCAGGAGTCCCGGGTTCGATTCCCGGCTAGGGCACACAGGAGAAGCGCCCATCTGCTTCTCCACCCCTCCCCCTCTCCTTCCTCTCTGTCTCTCTCTTCACCTCCCGCAGCCAAGGCTCCATTGGAGCAAAGATTGCCCAGGCGCTAAGGATGGCTCTGTGGCCTCTGCCTCAGGCGCTAGAATGGCTCTGGTTGCAACAGAGCGACGCCCCAGAGGGGCAGAACATTGCCCCCTGGTGGGCATGCCGGGTGGATCCCGGTCGGGCGCATGCGGGAGTCTGTCTGACTGCCTCCCTGTTTCCAGCTTCAGAAAAATGAAAAAAAAAAAAAAATCTTCCTCTTTACTATCACCTAATTATTAATAGGGTGTGCTATTTTTAGTGACTTGTCATGAATTTACTTTCATGTCTGCAGAAAATACAATAATGGTCATATCTCTAATAAAATATTCATTGATTTTTTTTTAAGTGCAAGCATCCATTCTGAGAAAAGCTGCACAAGGATGAACAATGAAGAGAGAAGTGTAACGTGGAAGCACTTGGTTATTTTTATTGGGCCAATGTGGAAACTGACCCCACCTATCTATCCATCTATCCACCCTGGAATTTCTGGCTCAGTATAGGATTGTACACTCTTCCATCCTTTAATCAGATTTTCTAGAAAACAGACTCTGGAATGCACCCATCTTATCAAGTTGTCCAAGGCACTTGAATTCTTATTCTTTCAATCAATATAGTGAACCAATGTGTTCTGCAGAACATTCGCTCAGTCCAAATCCTTTTTTGTACTCCAATATGACACAAGAAAGGAGAGTTAACACAACCCTGGAGCAAGATCACAAATATATATTGTACTTTACAAACAAATGTTTATTTCTGGTGCTGCTTCTTGATAGTTATAAAAACTGAAACTGCCAGAACAACAGCTGCAAATCATGCACCTAAAGCCATGTTAACCTGCTCTAACAAAGATTCTACATCTGATACAGCAACTGCAATTGATGCCACCACTTGGCTGATTTTTTTAAGTCCATTACCTCCTCGAGGATTTGACAAGATTCTGTGGCCAAACTGCTACACACTTTATGTCCTTAAAAATGACACTAATCTCTGCCATTTCTCATCAGATGCAATACTGATTTTCATTTCCTATCATGGCCAAGGCAAGGAGTTTCATAGCCTTCTCAATCACTACCACAGATCTCAACCTACAGGCTATGAAACCAATGTGAAGGTCCTGCCTTTTACCAAATATGTCCATTAGTACTGCTGAGGGACCAGGGAAATGACCAGTAAGTGGGCCAGCTTCCTTGGGAAACAGACTGAATATTGTTCAGGGGGTTTGTTAAAGAGAGTTGTCAGCAATAACATCTGTTAGGAAATATGAGCAGCAGCATTGGGGAGCAAAAGAAGACAAATTATGGTTCAGTTGCAGTAAAGCCCTCAGCTGATTCCACAGGAGACTCTGAAGTTGAGAAAACCCTTCAGAGTTATACCAAATGGAGGCTGGGGGGAGGGGAGACCCTTCAACTCCTTCACTAACCATGAATTGATTTCAGTATGCCCATAGGCAAGAGGCAGCACCCTCTGGTTAAAGGTAATTTAAAATTTTTAAATAGCATACCTATACTAAAAAGTTACTTATTGTTTATCTAAAATTCAAATGGAACTGAGCATTGTATATTGTATCTGGCCATTATATCCACTACATTTGTGCTAAAGATCAAGTGCAAGAAAGAATTTCAAGGGTATTAATGCATCACTCCTTTTATAATCTTATACTTTAAACAGTATTATCTCACAAGAACATGGGGGACCAAAAACAAAAATTGGTTAACCTCAACAATTTTTGCTCTACTTAGAATCCTGTATGTCTCGTTATAGGAATTCAATGCTGCTAACATTTTACCATGGGAAGCAGAAGTATGCTCAGAAAGAGCATTAGCAATATCAAGGAGAGTGGACTGTGGGAAAGACATAGCACACAGCAAACAGAAAGGGAAAAAATTAGAGCAGAGGCAATAGGAATAAAAAGGAAGGGATGAGCAGAGAGTCAAAGAATTCACTGTCTACATGATGTAGAAAAATTGGGAGTGAAGAGAATCTAGTAAAATTATATGCTCTTAACTTTATGTAATAAGAGAACAGGGAGAAAAAATACAAGATATATGTAAAACAAAAGAATAAATAGATTTAGAAGAAAAAATATATATTTGACATATCATTCATCAGAATGTATAGTACATACCAATATTCTAATATACACCAAGCTGTTGATATTGGTCAAATAATCATTTTCCATTAAACATATTTCTTTTTTTTATTTTTTTTTTTATTTTTTTTTATTTTTTTTTTCATTTTTCTGAAGCTGGAAACGGGGAGAGACAGTCAGACAGACTCCCGCATGCGCCCGACCGGGATCCACCCGGCACGCCCACCATGGGGCGACGCTCTGCCCACCAGGGGGCGATGCTCTGCCCATCCTGGGCGTCGCCATATTGCGACCAGAGCCACTCTAGCGCCTGGGGCAGAGGCCACAGAGCCATCCCCAGCGCCCGGGCCATCTTTGCTCCAATGGAGCCTTGGCTGCGGGAGGGGAAGAGAGAGACAGAGAGGAAAGTGCAGCGGAGGGGTGGAGAAGCAAATGGGCGCTTCTCCTGTGTGCCCTGGCCGGGAATCGAACCCGGGTCCTCCGCACGCTAGGCCGACGCTCTACCGCTGAGCCAACCGGCCAGGGCCTCATTAAACATATTTCACCTGAAACTTTATAGATATTTTTAACCACCTGGTATTTCTACAAGCTAAGTGTAAGGACCAAGAAAAGATCAACATGTTAGATTCAGGAAAGTGTGCTGGGATTGCCAGAGTGTAGAAGCAGAGACAGGGAGGTAATGATAGGGACCCTGTAAGGCTGAGAACAAAGGAAGACAAATGTTTGCATTCCATTGGTTAGAGACCCTTATCAGAAGTTTATGTTTGAAATTCGCCAATGAGCTAGACCCAGCCCCTGTTGCTATGCTGTGTGCGCCCCCCTTAGCGAATAGGTAACTGCCACATCTGCTTCTGTATAATGCTTGCTTACTTAGGATATATAAGGACCTAGCTGTAAGCGCCAGGGGAGATTCCCATTTGCAGGTCCTTGTGAGCACAGTGTCTTGGGACATCAGGGAATTTGCCCCTGCGCAGGTTAAACTGGCCAATAAAGAAACATCTATACTCCTGAAAGTCTCCGATGTTTGTTCTCGTACCCGGTGGATGCTACACTAAGTATATACTCAATTCTGAAAAATAGTAATTTCCAAGTTTAAAATTTTAATTGAAATTGTGGTTGCCACAGGCTGGTAGGGTGGGGGAAATAAATGGCGAGGTATTGGCCAAATGTACAAACTTCCAGTTATAAAATAAGTATGTTGTGGAGAGCTATTGTACAGCATGGTTATAGTTAACAACACTGTATAACATTATTTGAATGCTGTTAAAAAAGTAGATCTTAACGTGTTCACCACACATAAAAAAGGGTATGTGAAGTTACAGATGCGTTACGTAACCTTATCATGGTAATTATTTTTCAATAAACATGTGTGTCAAATCATCATATTGTACACCTTAAATTTACACAGTTATATATCCATTATATCTCAATAAACATAGAAAAAATAGATAAATAAAATTTTAATTGAAGGAAGATTTTTTTATAAAATGTGCTTGTCTTCAATAGCAATTCCCAGTTCTATTTTATCTAAAAAAACAATAAAAATAAATTTAAAAAAAACTAGACCTCTTTTCTTTTCTTGGGATTACACAAAAGGAGAAACAACCAGCACCATTACTGTTAGTAATGCTGCCTTCCTAACTGGTGGCCTCCCACTTGCCGATCTCTCCTACGCTGCCAGTTGATTTTTCCTAACTCACACCATCCAACACATTGCCCCTGCATTAGTTTCTGATCCAGAGTAATTAATCCAGGAAACACTAATAGATTCATTCTTTGTGTGATTCCCAGCAATATCCTCCATAGCATCCTCAAATGCTGGGATGTGTATCTTCTTAGAATGGTTTGGGATCAGAAGAAATATCTAGAGAGTCAATACAAATAAAGTTTTTCTTATTTTCCTTCAAAAGTCTAAAATGTAACCTTATACTTGCATTCTGTGATTTTAATTTCAATCACCAGTGAATCATAATTATTCACTTCTGGGATTAAAATATCCACTATAGACATCAATATAAAGAACAAAATCTGGTTTATGAATTGTACATTGCCAATCAGAAATATCTTTTAATAAGTATTGTCATTCATATTTCCTAACTATGCCCAATAAAAGAAAATGTAATGTAACACATGTTCACATGAAAATTAAAATAATCTTATTAAATGTTATTTTTCTGTTATGTATTTTCCATCTGAAAATATCTTTCAGTGTTCCACTATAATTATTTATAAATTATTAACTAGTAACTTACAAATATCTGTGTGTGGCTGATTCATTGTAGTCTTTAAACCCAAGGTAGCTTTTCCTTGGAATTGAGTATATTTTTAGGCTAATTTCTTAGTTTACTTGTATATTAGGTTTTCTCATGTGTGGTAAGTAAATACAAGGATAGCTTACATCATAACACGAGTAGGAAGGTAAATCTACTGCTGAAAAGAAAAGTGATATAGGCATTTCAAATGCAAGAAATAATTATCTTATTAGCCAAAATCAGTTTAGACTTTTCAAGTTTGTGTTCCCTTTCATTTGTGTAATGAATATGGATGGCATAGAAAATCACTACATATATGTCATACGTGTAACCTTTCTAGACCTGGGTATTTGCTGTGCAGCAAGAATGTCAGGCACACAGTGGGTATAATTATTGAAAGTTGTCTCTAAGTATTATATTAATTCTTCTGTTATTTAATTGTTGTAGCTAAAGACAAAACCTAAGAACAATTCATTTAACTGCAATTTAACTGGTTATATTACAATTCTTAAGGGGAATAAAACCTTATTTCTCAGCTGCAATGGGTTATTAGGAGCTACTTCTGATTAGTTTTACTGAAGATTACCTGTACTTCACTTTCCAACCAAGAGGTAAAAAATACCATATACCTTGTATCTCACTTGTAATAATTTCTGGTAAAAAAAAATTAAAATGAACTAATGATGTATATACATTAAATTGTGATGTAATGATAATTGGAACACTTACATAACTCTTAAGTCAGGTACTATTCTAAATATTTCTCCTTTAATTCTTATGAAAACTTTAGGAAATATATTATCTTTATCATTGTTATCTTTATTTTAACAATTGAGAAAACAAAGGTGCAGAGAAGTTAATTAACAAGCTGAAGCTTCGATAGCAAATAAGGCAGAACTAGTATTTGAAACCAGCACTATTTGGTTTCAGAACTACTACTACACCATATTGCCTCTCTGTTGAAGTGTCTGACCTTCTTCTTATTGAAAAGAATGCAAACAAATGATGTCTCCACTGCTCCCTCTCACAGATGTCTGAGGCAAACAAGAATATACTTGTCTTTAACTCTCTTCCAGTGACAGCGACTCTGACAACACAGGCTGGGTTAGTGGTCCCTCCTGTCCTGGTCTCCCCTCTCACGTAGCACCACATTTGCGGGTCTGATATCATTTTGTTGTCTTTTCATTCTCCACTTGATTGTAAGTCTCTGAAACAGTGAATACTGAAAGACTGGCACACAACACAGTGCCTGGAATATAGTAGAGGGTTCAGTAGCGGCCTGCTGGATGAATGGTCTGACAGTTTTCTGGTCTGCCTGTTGGTATTCCAGACTGCATCAAAGCAATCCTATCCACCACCCACCACCACCAACGTTACTCTGTTGTCAGCTTTTGCAATTCTCCACATTGTGACATATTTCACATTTCTCTTTGAAACCAAGATAGGAATAGCTAAACCAAGTGGGGAAAATATCTTACCTTCTAAATCTTCTTTCTCAAAGTGTGTTTTGAGAATAGAACGAGTTCCACCCCTATCCACAACCGCCTCTTCATCATTTCTCTGTAAAACGGGGAAAGGGAGACTTAACTGTAGTATTATACATTCTCTTCATTTCATAAAATACACTTTTTTACAGAGATGAAAATATTTGTTCACAAAATGTCTGTTAAAAAAAGTAACAATGTTGCCCTTGCCACTTGGTTCAGTGAATAGAGTGCCAGCCTGGCATGCAGACATCCCGGGTTCGATCTCCAGTCAGGGCACACATGAGAAGCAATTATTTGCTTTGCTTTTCTTCCATCGTCTCTTTCTCCCTTTCTTCCCCTCTCACAGACAGTGGCTCGGTTGATTTGAGCATCAGCCCCAGACGGGAGTTGTGAGATGGATCCCAGTCAGGGCACATGTGGGAGTCTGTCTCTCTATCTCCCCTCCTCTCACTTAAAAATAAATAACAATATGATTAAAATTAATAACAGTATTTTTAAGGTTAGAAGTTCAAAGTATTTTCTCTTCTTTATTTCCAACCTTTAAATTAAATTTATTGGGGTGACATTGGTTAATAAAATTATATAGGTTTTAAGTGTACAATTTTATAATGTACCATCTGTATTTTGCATTGTGCATTTATCACCCAAAGTCAAAACTCCTTGTGTCACCGTATATTTGAGCCCCTTTATTCTTTATTGGTCTCTCTAACCCTCTTTCCCTCTTCTAACCATCATACTGTTGTCTATGTCTGTAACATACTGCCACTGAGAGCATGAATGAA
The DNA here is from genome assembly GCF_036850995.1 of Saccopteryx leptura. Lineage (NCBI taxonomy): Eukaryota > Metazoa > Chordata > Mammalia > Chiroptera > Emballonuridae > Saccopteryx > Saccopteryx leptura. Next base: position 47,204,518 of record NC_089509.1, on the reverse strand, counting down.
TCTTGATAATATCATGTTAAGTGAAATAAATCAGACAAAAAAAGTCAAAGACCATACAATTTCAGTCATATGTGGAATATAAAAATGAAACCAACAAGTAAGCCAATAGATAAAACAAAATAAACTTTTAATATGATCTAATATTTTAGGGGTTTAATTCAGTCACTTACACCTATTTGTATATGACTATTCTATTTTATAACCAAGGGTTAATTTAAGGAAAATAAAAAAATTAGTTTGCCCACATATTCAGAGAAGATATATCATTTAATTTTTTCATGAACTCAAAGGCAGCCAAACATTCCACTTGGCATCATTTGTTCATGAGATGAAAAACAGAAAACAAACAGTTATCTTGTCGATAAATGAAAAATATAAAAATCATTCATTTTAACACTACTCATGCTATGATAGGGTGACATATTTCCACTGCCATTAAAAATGGGGTTAGGGGGTCTAATCCTTTAAAAGCAATGAGCAGCAATTATTAGGTAAACTGCAATTCTAATTATTTTGCTTCAGTATAATGCATTTTATTCAAACTGAACTGTAAAGTACAGTCATGTGCATTAAACTTTCATTCAATTTTCTTTCTTCCTTCCTTCCTACCTTTTTTCCTTCCTTCCTTCCTTCCTTCCTTCCTTCCTTCCTTCCTTCCTTCCTTCCTTCTTTCTTTCTTTCCTTCTTTATTTTTTTCTCTCTTCCTCCCTCCTTCTCTTGTTTACCTATTTGGAATGGCTGCAAAAAGCTTCTATCTTCTGCATATTATACACACTCAAAGCAGTATGCTCATTGACTTGGTAATCAATAAAATAATGGAGGAAAGTTGAGTATAATTCATTTTGCCCATGCAGAAATAAACAAAATACAAGACACTGAGTGAAGTAAAATGCAGATTATTTCCAACTTTTATATAAACATGAAAACCTATTTTAAAATTGCCTTAAAAGTGAAGACAAGGCACAAAGGGAGAGATGAAAACTAGACTAAAGATGAGTGAATCTTCTAAAATCTACTTCTAGCTTGTCATATTATATGACTATTAGAAAAGTAAGATTTCTGTTTTTTTCTTGAAATCTTTTTAATTCTTGAACATAATGTTAAAAAGATTTGGCCCCTATGTTTTACAAATCAGTATTTTCAACTGGAGAATTATAGACAATATATTTCAATCTAGAAAGGTCAGTTTTCATATGCCTTATATGCAGCAAAGTATACAGCACAAAAGCATGTTTTAAACCCCATAGACCCTTGTCTTTCTGAAAACATGAGCTGAGACAAGTCAAAGCAAAGTGTTTGAAATCAGAGTTAAAGAAACAAAATCAAAGATGGCAATGGAGTAGGCAGATGTACTAACTTCCACCTCCAAGAAGCAAAAAGGATTACAACTTAATTTTAAGAACCATCATATGGAAAAACCAACTTTGGACTAAACTAAGAGGACTCTTTAACCAAGGAACACCAAAGAAGCCACACTGAGACTGGTAGGAAAAGCGGAAACATGGAGGGCTGCCCAGCTCCCAGGAGTGAACAGCAGTCTGGATAGACTTGTGTGGCAGGAAGTGAGTTTAGCGAAGAGGGGAGGGTCCTGAGCCTCAGGAACAAAGCCCCAGCCTGCAGCCCCAGACCCTAGAAGAGGCATATAAACAATATTTAGCTGGAAATAAGACAGGATACTGTTTGTGAGAAAGAGACTGATTTCTCAGACCCAGGATTCTTCTTAAAGGGACTGCACAGAAAACCTCTCTCACAACCACCCACCAGGGGATCTGGGGGATGGGGGGAGAGAGGAGAGGACCAGAGCAGTAGGAAGAGAGTGTAATCTAGGAGGCACAGGGAGAAACAATTTGAGGGACAGCAACCCTAACCCCTGGGCTGAGTCATTCCCCAAATCTGAAGCGAATATTTCCCCTGCAAACAGAAATATCAGCAAAGGAAAGCAGGACACCAGCCAAACAAACTGTCCCACGGCACTCAGAGCAGAGTCGCTTAAAAGGAGGAAGCTTTCAGGACTACAGTATGGAGTGTTAGGGTCTGACCTGCAGTGCCCCCAACAACATGGCTGAGGGCTCGTCGAAGGGTGGGCAGTGGCGGGACACAGAAATGCGATTCAGTTGGCAAGGGCAGAAGCTGACTGGCCATGACTGAGGCCTGGGTGTGACCTAAGTCTTGCCCAGTGGGGGTGGAGGGGAAGCGCAAAAGTAGTCAGACCCAGCTAAGAGCCCACCTACAACCCCACCTGTGGGGGGAAGGGGAAAAGACCCGCTGTTGAGCAAGGGTGCACAGGCACGCAGCCTCGCCGGGCCTACAGAACCAAGGTTTGCGGCCCAACCCATGAGCCGGCTCCTCCTGTAGGGTTGGGAAGAAAGCCCAGAACAGGCAGAGTCCTGCAACAGAGCATGGGCAAACAGCCTCACCCACCCACAAGCTGAAGTTTGCAGTTGACCAGAGCAGGCTCCTCCCACGGGGGTGGGACAAAAGGCCAGAACAGGTGGAGACCCACAACTGAGCATGAGTATGCAATCCTGCCCAGCCCACAAACCGAGGCTTGCAGCTGACCCACGAGCAAACTCTTCCCATGGGGGTGGGGTGAAAACCTGGAAACAGGAGGAGTTCTGCAGCTGAGCAAAGGTGCTCATCCCTGCCTGTGGTGCCGCAGCTTGTGGCTCAGGCTCATCGCATAACCTCAACTGTGAGGGTGGGGCAAAGGCCAAGGCCTTCGAGGCTTGTAGACCTGAGCATGTGATCACAGTTCCTCCCATGGAGGAGAGGTGGAAACTGCAGTGACAGCCCCAGTGGGCCGGCAATGGCAACACCATACCCAAATGCCCTAGGCAGCAGCAGCCAAGGGGGTGGCGGGCCTGCAGACAGACCACATCTAAGGATCACAGAGGCCACACCCATTGGACTCCAGTGGTCACACCCTTCTTATACACAGACAAAATGGGAAGGCAGAGAAATGCAACACAAAGAAATCAAGAGAAATCCCCAGAAAAGGACACAAATGAGTCAGATATAACCAAATTACCCGATGCAGAGTTTAAAATAACGATTGTTAGTATGCTCAAAGATCTTAGAACAACAATAGATGGTCATTACAAACACCTAAATAAAGTCATAGCAAATATAAAAAAGGACATTGAAATAATAAAAAAGAATCAGTCACAAATGACAAATACAATATTGGAAATGAAGACCACAATGGAAGGAATTAAAAGCGGGATGAATGAAGCTGAGGATTGGATCAGCGAGTTAGAGGACAAGATAAATGAAAGCATGGATGCAGAGCAGCAAAAACAAAAGAGACTCAAAATGTCTGAGGAAACTCTAAGAGAGCTCTGTGACAACATGAAGAGAAATAACATCTGCAATATAGGGATTCCTGAAGAAGAAGAGAAAGAACAAGGAATAGAGACTTTGTTCAACCATATCATAGCTGAACACTTCCCTAAATTAATGCAGGAAAATGTCTCACAAGCTCAAGAAGCACAGAGAACTCCATTAAAAAGAAACCCAAAGAAATCTACGCCAAGACACATCATAATTAAAATACCAAAGCTAAGTGATAAAGAGAAAATATTAAAAGCTGCTAGAGAAAAAATGGTAATCACCTACAAAGGAGCCCCCATAAGGATGACATCTGACTTCTCAACAAAAACACTTGAGGCCAGAAGAGAATGGCAAGAAATATTCAAATACAGAACAAGAGCCTACAACCAAGACTACTTTATCCAGCAAGGCTATCATTTAAAATTGAAAGAGAAATAAAAAGCTTCCCAGACAAAAAAAAACTCAAGGAATTCACTACAACCAAACCAATGCTGCAAGAAATGCTAAGGGCCCTGATATAAACACATCAAAGTGGAAAAGGAATATAGCAAAAGAAGAATACAGCTTTAAAGAATAAAATGGCAATAAACAACTACATACAATAATAACCTTAAATGTAAATGGATTAAATGATCCAATCAAAAGACATAGGGTAGTTGCGTGGATAAGAAAACAGGACCCATACATATGCTGTCTACAAGAGACACACCTTAAAACAAAAGATGCACATAGACTGAAGGTAAAAGGATGAAAAAAAATATTTCATGCAAATGGAAATGAAAAAAAAGCTGGGGTATCAGTCCATTTATATCAGACAAAATGGACTTTAAAACAAGGACTATAGTAAGAGATAAAGAAAGTCACTACATAATGATAAAGGGAGCAATCCAACAGGAAGATATAACCATTATCAATATCTACGCACCTAATATAGGAGCACCTAAATATATAAAGCAGACTTTGATGGCTATAAAGGGCAAGATTAACAGCAATACTATAATAGTAGGGGATTTCAATACCCCACTAACATCACTAGATAGATCCTCAAGAAAGAAAATTAACAAAGAAACAGCAGACTTAAAGGACACACTCGATCAACTGGATTTAATAGATATCTTCAGAACCTTTCACCCTAAAGCAGCAGAATATACACTCTTTTCAAGTGCTCATGGTACATTCTCTAGGATAGAGCACAAAAGCAGTCTCAACAAATTTAAGAACTTTGAAATCACATCAAGTGTTTTCTCTGATCACAATGGCATAAAACTAAAAATCGACCACAACAGAAAAACTGAAAAATACTCAAACACTTGGAAATTAAATAGCATGTTACTAAATAATGAATGGATTAACAATGAGATAAAAGAAGAAATTTAAAAATTCCTAGAAACAAATGATAATGAGCATACATCAACTCAAAATTTATGGAACACAGCAAAAGCAGTCCTGAGAGGGAAGTTCATAGCATTACAGGCATACCTTAAGAAGCTAGAAAAAGCTCAAATAAACAACTTGACCCTGCATCTAAAAGAACTAGAAAAAGAACAGCAAGTAAAGCTCAGAGGTAGTAGGAGGACGAAAATAATAAAGATCAGAGCAGAAATAAATGACATAAAGGCTAAAGAAACAATACAGTGGGTCAACGAAACCAGGAGCTGGTTCATTGAAAAGGTAAACAAGATTGATGAACCTTTAACCAGACTCATCCAGGAAAAAAGAGAGAGGACTCAAATAAATAAAATTGGAAATGAGAGTGGAGAAGTTACAACTGACACAGCAGAACAACAAAGAATTGTAAGAAAATACTATGAAGAACTGTATGCCAAAAAACTAGACAACTTAGATGAAATGCACAAATTCCTTAAAACATATAATCTTCCAAAAATTAATCTGGAAGAATCAGAAAACCTAAACAGACCAATTACAACAAATAAGATTGAAACAGTTATCAAAAAACTCCCAACAAACAAAAGTCCTAGCCCAGATGGCTTCACAGGCGAATTTTACCAAATATTTAAAGAAGAACTAACTCCTATCCTTCTCAGGCTATTTTAAAAAATTCAAGAGGAAGGAAGACTTTCAGTCTCCTTTTATGAGGCAAGCATAATTCTTATTCCAAAACAAGGTAAAGACAACACAAAGCAAGAAAATTATAGGCCAATATCCCTGATGAATTTAGATGCTAGAATCCTCAACAAAACATTAGCAAACCAGATCCAGCAATATATAAAAAAAATCATACATCATGATCAAGTGGGATTTATTCTGGGAGGCAAGGCTGGTACAATATTTGCAAATCAATCAATGTGATTCATCACATAAACAAAAGGGAGGAGAAAAACCACATGATGATTTCAATAGATGCAGAAAAAGCATTTGATATAATCCAGCACCCATTCATGATAATAAAAAAAAAACTCTCAGCAAAGTGGGAATACAGGGAACATACCTCAACATGATAAAGGCTATCTATAACAAACCCACAGCCAACATCATACTCAATGGGCGAAAATTAAAAGCAATCCCTTAAAATCAGGAACAAGGCAAGGTGCACCCTTTCACCATTCTTATTCAACATAGCTCTGGAAGTCCTAGCCACAGCAATCAGACAAGAAGAAGAAATAAAAGGCATCCAAATTGGAAAAGAAGAAGTGAAACTATCATTTTTTTGCAGATGATATGATATTGTATTTATATATAGAAAACCCAAAAGTCTCAGTCAAAAAACTACCAGACCTAATAAATGAATTCAGCAAGGTGGCAGGATATAAAATTAATACTCAGAAGTCAGAGGCATTTTAATACACAATGAACTGTCAGAAAGAGAAATTAAGGAAACAATTCCCTTCACTATTGCAACAAAAAAATAAAGTATCTAGGAGTAAATTTAACCAAGGAGAATAAAGACTTGTACTCGGAAAATTAAAAAACATTGATAAAAGAAATCAAGAAAGATACAAACAAGTGGAAGCATATACCGTGCTCATGGTTAGGTAGAATAAACATCATTAAAATGTCTATATTACTCAAAGCAATTTATAATTTCTATGCCATACCAATTAAAATATCAATGACATACTTCAAAGACATAGAACACATATTCCAAAAATTTATATGGAACCAAAAAAGAACATGAATAGCCTTAGTGATCTTGAAAAGGAAGAATAAAGCAGGAGGTATCACACTTACTGATATCAAGTTATACTACAAGGTCATTGTACTCAAAACAGCTTGGTACTGGCATAAGCACAGGCATGTAGATCAATGGAACAGAGCAGAGAACCCAGAAATAAACCCACACCTTTATGGACAACTGATATTTGACAAAGGAGTTAAGAGTATACAATGGAGTAAAGACAGTCTCTTTAACAAATGGTGTTGGGAAAATTGGACATCTACCTCCAAAAAAATAAACCTAGATCACCAACTTACACCATTCACAAAAATATACTCAAAATGGATAAAGACTTAAATGTAGGCCATGAAACCATAAGCATCTTAGAAGAAAATGTAGGCAGTAAGCTTTCCGACATCTATCGCAGCAATATATTTGCTGATTTATCTCCAAGGGCAAGTGAAATAAAAGACAGGATAAATAAATGGGGCTATATCAAACTAAAAAGCTTTTGCACAGCTAAAGAAAATAAGAACAGAATAAAAAGACAAACTACACAATGGGAGAACATATTTGACAATATGTCTGATAAGGGGTTAAAAACCGAAATTTATAAAGAACTTGTAAAACTCAACACCAGGAAGACAAACAATCCAATCAAAAATGGGCAAAAGAAATGAATAGACACTTCTCCAAAGAGGACATACAGATGGCCAATAGGCATATGAAAAAATGCTCAACATCACTAATCATTAGAGAAATGCAAATTAAAACCACAATGAGATATCACCTCACACCAGTCAGAATGGCACTCATCAACAAAATAACACAGAATAAGTACTGGCGAGGATTTGGAGAAAAGGGAACCCTCCTGAACTGCTGTTGGTCCAGCCTCTGGGAAGAACAGTATGGAGAATGGAGATTCCTCTAAAAATTGAAAATCGAACTGCCTTTTGACCTAGCTATCCCTCTTTTAGGAATATACCCCAAGAACACCATAGCACTGTTTGAAAAGAAGAAATGTACCCCCATGTTTGTGGCAGCATTGTTCACAATAGCAAAGATCTGGAAACAGCCCAAGTGTCCGTCAGAGGACAAGTGGATTAAAAAGCTTTGGTACATACTGTGGAATACTACTCAGCCATAAGAAATGATGACATCAGATTATTTACAACAACATGGATGGACCTTGATAACATTATACTGAGCAAAATAAGTAAATCAGAAAAAACTAAGAACTATATGATTCCATATATAGTTGGGACTTAAAAATGAGACTCAGGGACATGGACAAGAGGATGGTGGTTACGAGGGGGGGGGGAGGTAATGAGGCGAGGGGAGGGGCACAAAGAAAACCAGATAGAAGGTGACGGAAGACAATTTGACTTTGAGTGATGGGTATGCAACATAATCAAATGTCAAAATAACCTGGAGATGTTTTCTATGAACATATGTACCCTTTTTTATCAATGTCATCCTATTAAAATTAATAATAAATTTATTTTTATTGAAAAAAGAAAAAAGAAAGAAAAATGTCAATATAAATCATGAATAAAAGGAGGAAAAAAAAGAAACAAAATCACCCTGGCCCAATTGCCCAGTGGGTAGAGCATTGGCCTGGTATGCAGATGTCCCAGGTTTGATCTCCAGTCAGGGCACACATGAGAAGTGACCATCTGCTTTGCTTCCCCTCCCTCTCCCCCTTCTCTCTCTCTTTGCCTCCTATAGCCAGTGGTTCGATTAGTTGAAGCGTTGGTCCCGGCAACTGAAGATAGTTCAGTTGGTCCAATCATTGGACCAAGACGGAGGGCGGGGGAGAGATTGCTGAGTAGATCCTGGTCAGGGTGCATGTAGGAGTCTGTCTCACTATCTCCTCTCCTCTCACTTATAAAAAGAGAAGAGAAAGGAAAAGAGAAACACAAAATCGCCCTGGCTGGATAGCTCAGTTGGTTAGAGCATCATCCAGAAGCAGAGGTTCCTGGTTTGATCCCCAGTCAGGTCACATACAGGAGAAGATTGATGTTCCTGCTTTCTTCTCCCTCTCTCCTTCCTCTCCTTCTAAAATCAATACAATAAACATTTTTTTTAATAAAGAAACACAACAATGAAAAAGATAAAAATGAAAATGGAGATAGGATTCAGAGCCTGTTGCTCTTCTGTTTGGCAAACTTTTAAATATCTCTTGATTTGAGCAATAATATGATAGCAACAGAAAAAACTAAAGGCAATTTAATAATATTCCTGAACCAGACAAATCTAAGTTTTAGTCTATTTAGAATCTGTTTATGATACATTTACAAATCAAACTTATCCTCTGTGCAAAACAAATTCAAATATATGCCACATTGGAATATATCTCTGCCCAATGATGTTGTTAAGAAGGATGATAAAAGCAAAGTCATGCAACTATGTTCAAAGGTCAGAAAGAAACTGTTCCACTACCTTTTACTGGAAAAATGTAAAGCTTTTATAAAATATAAGATGATGTTTTCCCCTATACAATAAAATATTTTATTTTTATTTCAAGGACTTGAATTATTTTTAACTGATAAAAAATTGTTTTTCTCTGTATTTATATACATCATATATACTGTTTGCATACAAAAGATAATTCTATTGATTAGCTAATATAAAAATAATAAGATAAAATGAAATTTTGCAACAGAGCAGACAGAAATCTAAATAGGAAATAGTTGATTATTTAGTTACTATAATTGATTATTTAGTTACTTCTGCAAGCAGAAGTAACCTAGTTTGAGTATTTTTTTTTTAAATAAAAAGAACTACAAGCTAGAATACAAATGTAACTCAATGTTAGTGACTCATTTTATGGTTTTATATACATTATTCCCTTTAAATAGTCTCTAAAGTTTTCACAGATACATCAAATGTATGGTCTTTTAGGCTGAAAATTCCTAAGACACAAATTAACACTAATATATATACTAAAATTCATCTACTTATAGTTCAAAAGGTCATTTCCGTGTGTTCAGTCTGACTGCTGGCAGAGGGGTGGGTGTTGGGGAGATTGGATGAAAGAAGGTAAAAGGATTAGCCAAACATGTAGAAATAACACATAGACATAGTCAACAGTATGGTGATAGCCAGAGGGAAAGAGGGTGAGGGTTTGGGGAGGTGGGCAAAGGGGGGGGAATGAAGCAGAAAGGGATTTTGTTTAGGGTGATTGGAGCACAATGTGGTGTGCAGATGGTGTTTTATTGAGTTGTACACTTGAAACCTGTATGATTTTGTGAACCAATGTCACTGCAATAAATTCAATTTAAAAAGAGGGGAAGGTCATTTCAAAAATACTCAAGACTTTTTTTTGACAGAGACAGAGAGAGTCAGAGCGAGGGACAGATAGGGACAGACAGACAGAAAGGGAGAGATGAGAAGCACCAATTTTTCATTGCGGCCCCTTAGCTGTTCACTGATTGCTTTCTCATTTGTGCTTTGATGGGGGCGGGGGTCCAGCAGAGCAAGTGACCCCTTGCTCAAGTCAGCAACCTTGACCTCAAGCCAGCAACTTTGGGTTCAAGCCAGGGATCATGGGGTCATATCTATGATCCCACACTCAAGCCAGTGATCCTAGCTCAAGCTGGTAAATTCTCACTCTGAAGCCAGATGAACCACCACTCAAGCCAGCGACCTCGGGGTTTCGAACCTGGGTCTTCCACATCCCAGTCCAATACTCTATCCACTGTACCACTGCCTGGTCAGACTATTCAAGACTTTTTAAAAGGATATTTCCCTTCCACGTTATTACCAAGTAAATATGGAGTGTGATGAAGGGAATGCAGAAGATGTGTTGTAATCCCAATATGCCAGTAAAATAAATTTTATTTCATTCGGTATTGTTAATCTCTTCAGATTTGTTGAAAATCAAATACATTAATATATCCTAATTTCCATATGTATTTACTTATTTAGGAACAAATTTTAGCACTGAGTAGGAAAAGAACACATAAATGTGTTATATTGCTTCTCAATACAATTATTTTTCCTACACTATTGGGTAAATATTTATTAAGGTGATTGATTCCAGTAAATAGAATAATAATCTTTATTCTTATATTATTACCCATAGAGAGAAATATGTATTTCAACACAATCACATATTTACATATATGTAATCAAAACAAAAATTTCACAAACAACTTACTCTTACTTTAAACAATGTATTCTTATATTTTCTAGTAGGATATTCTATTTCATTATAAAATACTAGTGATTGTCTAATTTATTTTTGAACTTAAAAATGCACTGTAGCCTGCAATTTGAAAACCACTGGTATAAACTATGGCTCTGCAACTAACAGTATCTAATTCAAAAAGAAATCATGCCTGACCAGGTGGTGGCGCAGTGGATAGAGCATCAGACTGGGATGCGGAGGACCCAGGTTTGAAACCCCGAGGTCGCCAGCTTGAGCGCGGACTCATCTGGTTTGAGCAAAAGCTCACCAGCTTGGACCCAAGGTTGCTGGCTCGAGCAAGGGGTCACTCAGTCTGCTAAAGGCCCTTAGTCAAGGCACATATAAGAAAGCAATCAATGAACAACTAATGTGTCGCAATGCGCAAAGAAAAACTAATGATTGATGCTTCTCATCTCTCCGTTCTTGTCTGTCTGTCCCTATCTATCTCTCTCTCTGACTCTCTGTCTCTGTAAAAAAAAAAAAGAAAAAAAAAAGAAATCACATCTTAAATCAATGCAAGCCTCTAACCAAAGAAACAAACAATAATGCTTTATTTTTCAAGTCATTATTTTTTAAGTCATTATTTTTCAATTTCTGAAGTTTCTGCCATGTTACATATACGAACTTATTACTGTAATCGCATAAATCATATATCTTTTCTTGAACTATTTTGACTTAGTTTTTCTTTACACCAGGAGAGTAACGATTTGTTCTTCCTATCAATATTTCCACTAAAGTGCCTATCTACCATGCATTCCCCAAAGAGAAGGAAAAAGATAGTGTTATCTATGATCCTTGCTAGTAAAACTCTGCTTATGACTGAATTGATTTTGTATTCAGCTATTTTAAAGGCAAACTCCATGTATTGCCATAACTCAAATGCATTCTATAATTTCGAAACTTTGATTACTTCTAAACATTAAGCTATACTGCTCATAAAAATTAGTGGATATTTTAAAATGAATATGAATCAATAAAAAAAAGCATTTGATTTTTTTATTAAACAGGAACATTAGAAAAGCAAATGGCAAATCAAAGAAAGTTATTCAATTATGCAAATGAGATGCAAAACCAACATTTTATTTCATTGATGAAAACACACTATACAAAAGGCTGAAAGTACTGGAGTATCTATCCGCATGTTTCCCAATCCCCTAATTTTTGCGAGCAGTATATTGTTGTATTGAACTGCAACATACTAATATAAATTGGAAATATATCTCCTCTAAAAAAAAGGTTTTAAAGGGGAGAGTTTTATTGCTATTGTTATTTTAACTGAACAATTATTAAAATAGAGGAAAAAAGAGCTTTCTAACTCAGCTCTCACATTTGAAATGACCTTGAAACAGTAAACTCTCATGAAAAAGCAACTAATAAGACCCTGAACAATTTTTTTTGGCCCTGTACTTTTAAGTGTTAAAATATTTAGATAAACATGTCAAAAATTTTTTCTAAGATTGTTTATAAATATTATTAAGCTTTCTATGAATACATAAAATGCATTTTGTGATTTATCAGAAGTCTTGAGTACAGTCTTCGATGAAATAAACTTTTCTAGTTTTATAAGCCAATATCTAACAGTAATCGCATGAGCAGGAAAATTCACTTTTTCATGTCTTTTTGATAAATCTCATCTCATTTGAGAACAAATTAATAAAGAAGCAGTTCATTTTCAATTCAGAATTTTTCTTCCTAGAAATATTTTTTTAAAAGCAAGCACCTTTTCTGCCTTTTTAAAATAGATTTTAAGAATTAGAATAGTTCCCCATTAGCTATAATAGATTGATTTTTCACTCTTCTTTTTTTTTAAAGACTTTATTTATTCAATTTTCAGAGAAGATAGAGAGAGAGAGAGAGAGGGAGGGAGAAAGAAGGAGGAGGAACAGGAAGCATCAACTCTCATATATGCATTGGACCAGGCAAGCCCAGGGTTTCGAACCGGCGACCTCAGTGTTCCAGATCTATGCTTTATCCCACTGCACCACCACAAGTCAGGCCATTCTTCTCATTAATGTTAAAACACTTCACAGAAAGCTACGATGTTCATTTCACTAACGTTAAAACATGTATTTTCCACAATTATAATATTTCATCACATTATTTACATACCTTGGCTTAATACTATGTGTTGTTACTGTTTCATTATATAAGAGACATACAATTTTAACTTCTCGGTTTTCTAATTCATCTCATTACCTTTTATTTTAAATTATATTAAAAAATTGGTATCAACATATGGATTCAATGTTAATGTTCAATAAATGCATCAAATATTTAATCTATAGAAGTTACCTTTTTTAATTATCAATAAGAGGTAGGATTTAAATTTTTTGGTTTTCTTGACCTCATTATCTTTTATTTTAAATTAAGTAAAAAAGAAAATTAAAAATTAACATTTAGATTCTATGTTAATATTCAACATATGCTTCCATATTTATTCTGGAGGCATTCCTTTTTTTTTCAATGCCATGTAAAGAATTACAAAATATAAAAGGTCAACTCTTTAACCTCTAATTGTATTATGTTGTATTAAATAGGACAATAGATGTGAAAGCATTAGCTCAGAGATTAACATAGCATAAGAGTCAATAGACCCTGGCCAGGAAGCTCAGTTTGTTAGAGTATCATTCCAATACTCCTGAGCTGCAGGTTCAATCCCCAGTCAGAGCACATACGAGACTCGGCCAATGAGTGCCTAAATGAATGGAACAACAAATCGATGTTTCTCTCTCTCTCTCCTCTCCTTTCTTTCTAAAATCAATCAATAAGTAAAATTTTAAAAAAAGAATTTAATAAAATAGTAGCTGCACTGAAATCTAAGCATAAGTCAAACACAACTTTGAATTTCATTTAGTATGTTATATTTTCATAAAATAAAATAAACCCACTTATTTTTACTAGCATATTACTTTAAATTAGGTATTTAAAATTTGGTATCTACTCTAAAATATAGGCTATACCACCTCATGATAATATAAATTAAATCTATCATATATAATATTAGTTAGATCAGATAAAATATATTTATTCTAAATTAGCCCAATAAACCACTCTATCTCCTTCCCGATATATTTTTATTTATTTGTTTGTTTGTTTTAATTTTTCCTTTGATTTGAGAGAAAGAGATAGAGGAATGGGGGAGGGGAGAGAAAGAGAGAGAAGCATCAACTTGCCATTCCACTTAGTTGTTCTGTTTAGTTATATACTCATTGATTGCTGCTCGTATGTGCCCTGACCAGGGCTCAGACCCACGACCTTGGCAGGCTGAGACTATGCTTTCATCACTAAGCCATTTGGCCACAGCTTCTCTTATATTTTTAATAATAGTATTTGAGTTCCTTTCTAAAGTATCTAAATCAGGAGGTGGCAATTAGGTTTCATTTACTTATGCAAGGTAAATGTATTATTTCATCTTTACACATATAAGAAAAAAATAGAACTGAGAATAAGAATTGGAGAGTAAAACCCTCTTTTACAGGATAAGGCTAAGAAGGCATAAACTAAATTATCAGATAAAAACCTCAAGATTTTTCTTATCTCATTTACTAAGAAAACTCTACCCATGCAAACTTTAAAGACCAGCTTGAGAAGTATACAATTAAGTAAGGAAAGTTCACCGGTTGACATGAAATACTCCAAAGTCAAGTTCAGGGTTGAAAGGTTCAGGGGTGAAAGTCTTCCAATGCTAAGCTAATCTTAGTACAGAAGTAATTTCATCACAACATACAGTGTTGTACTTAGTACTGTCACTATGACCTAATGAATATGATCTTTCTTCATGAACCTTATATCTGATGGTTAAAGATAAAAAGTATTTAAAAAATTAAGAACAGTTTTAATTAGCCAGAGTATTTTAAAGGGTTGTGATACCTCGCAATTGAGTTTCTGTCTTGTTTGCCCACCTGATCTTTCAGATTTGTTTTGAATTCTGGACTTGATTCTTACCTTGTTCTTAAAAATCTTTCTAGAGTCTCAGTTCCACCTACTAACCAAATTTTGTGTCCAGAAAATGGTGTTAATTGCTGCTACATTTTCTTACTGCCATCTCATGCTGTCTTTAGTCTCTTCATATTGCTTGTTCATAAATGCCCTGAGTCTCCATCTGTCTTACAGGCCTCTCTTCATTTGTCCTGCTGTGTCCTTTCCTAAGCATCTGCCACATCCACATGAGCTTGTTGGTATCCAAGGACAAGTTTTACAGGTATGGCCTAGTCCTCTGCTGCTTATGCTCCCATTTAGGAGGTCAACAAATGGCAGTGTTGGACAAATGGTGAGAGATATGTGGAGCCACATACCACCTGGATTAAAGTTTTTCTTCAGTTAATTCATAGCTTGTGACTTCAGGCATCTTCTGTATTTTTTCAATGCCTCGAGTGACTTATTAAAACAGTTGAAGTTCTTGAGTTTACTAAGTATGTACTAAGTACCAAATAAATTCTATTTACTTATATTATTATTTGTACTATGGGAGCCACAAAATTCAGTAAGACATGGTTCTTTCCCTCAACAAGCTTATAAATTTTATGTTAAGTACAACACATAATGATATATATATATGTATATATTATTCTTAAAAGGAAATACTCTATGGATGAGTGAAAAAATAGACTGAACAAATAATGTAAGAGTTAGACAACTGGGGAAAATAATCTAAAAAAATACAGAAAATATAAAACAATGACAAGAATATGAAAAATATAGTTTTAAAAAAAGAGGATAGGTTTGAAACCCTGAGCTTGCCTGGTCAAGGCACATATGGGAGTTCAGCTCCTCCCCCCCTTCTCTCTCTCTGTTTCTTCTCTCTCTCTCTCTCTCTCTCTCTCTATCTCTGTCTGTCTCTCCCTCTCCTCTCTAAAATGAAAAAAAAAAAAGAGGATATATGATAAAGTCTAACATATACTTAAGTGGAGTTCTAGTAGATAAGAATAGAGAAAATGAAGGAGAGTATTGATTGAAAATAATAAAGAAAAATTATAGACAACATGAATCCTTGGATTCGGGAATCACATTGAATTACAAATAGGGTAATTAAAAGATAATTCACACCTACATATATCATGTGTAACT